>NC_085013.1:29366389-29368889 GCF_963854185.1 Sardina pilchardus
TATATGATAGCCTATATTTTCCTAGCCTATATTGTAGCCTACGATATAGCATTTCCTTTACGAGTATCTTTATTTTGGAGCTGAAGGCTATGGCCACTCCTTGTACAGTACAGTATAGTTTCTCAAGGTCTTTTCGTGCCTACTAAGTAGGCTACAGCTACAGTACGGTACATGGTGTTCTGCAGACGGAACTGTACCGGATAGGAAAAAGTACTTTCAGATACAAAATGTTCCGCGGGAACAAAGGGAGCTAGAGATTGTTGAACAGTTTGTTGTAAATAACGAGTACGGTATTTGTGCAAATGTGCAAAATTGTTTTGTTTACGTGCGTGTTGTTGTGCCTGAGCATCGCTGCACGGCTACATTCCGACACACAGGGCGCAACAGCAGGCTATCAATATCTGACCGGTCATAACAGAGACAGCCACGTCCGCATTCGACAAAACAAAGATCCGTCGTGTGCCGTGGTCGGCAGACAGCGTTTCCCAGTCTCTTTCCAAAGCATATCGATCTTTTGTGTGTATCGATGACCAATTTAGAGCCCGTGCGCGGTGTCGCGGGATGGGTTTGTGCTGAGCCGCGCGATCAGGGCTACCGAGCCGCGTCCGGAAGGATGCGGAAGGTGTCGGAGAGCATCGGTACAAGGCGGGGAGGATGTTGATACACAGCTAGAGGTGGGGGATGCGTCAGGCCCAGGCTCACACACTGATGTTAACCAAATACACAGCCTCGAGCAATATCACAACACCGGACCGAGATCCCGTTCAGTTAAGAAATGAAGGCCCGTTGCATATAACATGCTTTAGAATATGGGCACACCGTGACAAACAGAACACAGAGATACCTGCAGGTCGGTGGCTGTGTGTGTGTGTGTGTGTGTGTGGGGGGGGGGGGGCTCTGCTTACCGTGCAGTGGTGGCACAGGACACTGAGAGAATTCCTCAGAAGTCGCGTCCCGGAGTTTCTCTGAGATGCCATTGCTGCTGCTCACATAATTACAGGGGAACACACCGACCCGGTCCTCGATCATGCCCGTCCACCAGCCCTCGTCCCCGGACACCAGCGAGTCCTTCGACAGGACCTCCACCAGGTCTCCCTTCCGGAGACTGAGCTCATCCTCTGCGCCAGCATCGTAGTCGAAGACGGCGGTCCAGAGACCGGTCACGGCGGCACCGGTTCTGGTCGGTACTGCTGCTGCTGCTGCTGCTGCAGTGCCATTTTCAGGGCTCGAGATCACCGGCGGCCAACCGGTACTCTCCGGGACCGGGTCGAGCGCGTGAGCGGCACAGCATCCTTTGGGACTCCGCGTGGACTCAAAGCGCGATCCGAAGGCATCCATGGACGCCATCCATAAGGGCGAGCTGGCTCATCCGGAAGAAGGCGCGAGCAGCCTTTACACCTGCCGTGGGATGTGCTGGCTAGCCGCGCGCCGGCGATACAAAGCCCCGGTTGCCACGGCGGGGGAGTAAATAGCTGCTAATCCTGCAGCACGCGCCTTAAAAACACCTCATTGTGCCGCCGCCCTCCTCTCTCCGTTCCTCCCTGTGTGTAACTCAAACGACAGGAGACATCTTTTCCTTAATCGCTATTTCGAAATAAAAGTGTATTCGCAGCGATACCTGGCCTAGGATGTTGCCCTGTTTCCGTCCATCCTTAAAGTGCCCTCCGCTCGTCCCCGCCCCGTGCGCGCAGGCGAATGGCGGCCGTCAATTTGCGCTCTGTGATTCGCACGCTGCGACATCAATCAGGAGCCATCGCCTATCTAGCACACCCCACCACTGGTCCTCCCTATATGTGACTGTGCAAAACGGCGAACGCGCTTGAGTGTAAACTGAACGCCAGTGTGTGTGTGTGTGTGTGTGTGTGTGTGTGTGTGTTCAAGACCCCCACATTGCCAGAAGAAAGAGTAGGCGGTAAAAGGAGAAAGGGTCGTTGCGTGACCTACATTCCCATAGTGCCATTTCTAATTCAAATTTTCCGGTCGACTAAGAGGGACTAAGGATATGAAGATCCAAAGGACACCAGGATGACTCGTCGCATATAATCTGCCAATCTATGTCAATTGATGGATTACCCTTGTCAATCCTTTGACGTCTGTCTCATGAAGCACCTTCATTGAGGTTAGTAGTTCCTGTAAGGTAATATCAGTAATATCATTCTTTTCCAGAGCCGAATGGAAGTTAGTGATTTTCTAAATAAGTCCTTGCCCTTTGTCTCTATTGTTTAAAAATAAACCACACAACAAGCAAATTCAAATTACTTACTTTATTTTTTGTTGACAAAAAGAAACAAAATCAAAAACTGAAATAAATAGATAAATAGATTTTACATAAATAAAATCGAAATTAATGTTAGATATCATGCATGAATCCCTGAAATAAAAATGCGATACGTTTTTTTGTCTTGTCGTGAAACGTAGAAAAGGAACAACCAAGTAAAGAGATCTAGCAGTCCAACGGTTTGCTAGCCGAGTGAGGGAGTTTGGGTGGAGTAGTGTGGGC
>NC_085013.1:29396389-29398889 GCF_963854185.1 Sardina pilchardus
CAACTGTATGTTGGCCAGCATGTTTTTGTAACTGTCAGCTTATTTGTAAGACATTTCCCTTTTCTGACCACTGCCCACTCCTACATGACCAGCTTCTCTCTCTGGTCACCTCAATGACCACTAGTGAGCCACAGCTTGCCACACTTGTTTGCTTGCTTTCTTCTTTCAAACAGACACAGGAAGAGAGGGGTGAGAGAGGAAGAGAGGGGTGGGAGAGGAAGAGAGGGGAGAGAGAGGGGTGAGAGAGGACGAGAGGGGTGGGAGAGGAAGAGAGGGGAGAGAGGGGGTGAGAGAGGAAGAGAGGGGAGAGAGGGGGTGAGAGAGGACGAGAGGGGTGGGAGAGGAAGAGAGGGGAGAGAGAGGGGTGAGAGAGGAAGAGAGGGGAAGAGAGGGGTGAGAGAGGAAGAGAGGGGTGAGAGAGGAAGAGAGGGGAAAGAGAGGGGTGAGAGAGGAAGAGAGGGGAGAGAGAGGGGTGAGAGAGGAACAGGACGTGTGTGTGTGTGGGGGGGCAGATTCAAACCCTGGTCCACGTGAGACTACTGGATACAGTGTATGCAAATTATTCATTACTCTTCCAACCGATTTGTGTGTTTAATTCAGATTGAACCATTTAACGTACAAACTTTGTTCAACCATACAACACTGCTTAGGAACACTGTCCAGTAACACGACTTAAAACAAATGTACAATTCGCTTAGGATGGTTCTGGTCCAAATTGGTGTAAAACTGCCCTAGAATCCAAAGCAGTGACCTCATCCAGGTCATCTCAGCAGGGACTGACCCCCCTCTGGGCAGGCTGGTCCGTTAGACCGGTGTGTTGCATTTGCAGACTAAAGCGATAGCAGCTAAATTGAGAGGCAGGGTCATTTTACGGGTCATAAAAAAACTACATAGTCATAAAAGAGCTTGAAACAAAAGTGTAAAATGCCTAGTTAGTGCTGGACAAAATCCGAGAACATTACCCCCCCCCCCCTCCGGTCCCCATCATGCCTTTCATGGTACCAAAGATATTTTTAGTCACAGAGACATTAAGCGCTTTCTGAGGCCTTTACACCTGCAGCCATGGGTTACCTTTAAGAAGGACTTTTAGGAATAGTCCTGTGTGTTTTTATGCTTTTGTCTACTGTGGCAAGAGTAAGACTATATTTATTTTACTCTGTTTGCTAGAGATCATATTCGTGTGTGTGTGTGTGTGTGTGTGTGTGTGTGTGTGAGTGAGAGAGAGAGAGAGAGAGAGAGAGAGAGAGAGAGAGAGAGAGAGAGAGAGAGAGAGATAGAGAGTCTATATCACACCTTTCTGTAGACTCATGTCGACCATGCGTGGCTCAGCCAGCTCCAAGAAGAAGTTCTTGTTCTTCTCGTACTCCTCATCGTCAACGACCTTCACCTGAATCGTCTTACTGTTGGGCCGCCGAGAGAGAGGGAGGAAGGAGAGGAGGACAGAAAGGAGGAACAGAGAAGAAGAAAAAGAAGAAACAGAAGAGGGAAGGGGAGGAAGAGAGAGACATATGGAGAGTCAGTTAGGATCTGATTACAGAACAGGCTAGAGTGCAGAAGAGCCAGCAGTAACCAAGAAGTTTAAAAGGTCAGATGTCAAAGGTGAAAGGTTAACTCCGCCCCCTCTGCCCAGTACACTGCTTGCCACTATACCTTGCCAAGGGCCTTCACTGGCCTCAGGTGTCCTCTCCATCCACACGCCAAACACACACACACACACACACACACACACACACACACACACATCATCAGCATACACTGGTGTGTTCTCCACCAGAAATGCTCAGCTGAAGTAGAATCACACAAGTTAAGATCCAGCAATGTGCCATCCAAGGCACTAAATCCACACAGACCGTCATGTACCACATGGTAGCTCACACTACACGTTCAAACTGCTCGCACAGAAAGACAGCTGCAAAACAAGTCAGACATGCCAGAAATCTCACCTGGCCCGAGATGCAACTTTGACTGTTATATCTTCTACCTGGCTGTTAAACTGCACAACAAATCACATGTGAATTTGGTAGGATCCAACTGAATCATGGGTAAATTTGGGTAAATTTGGGCAAAAATTGCATAGAGTCTGTCTGGCTTAATGCAACACAATGAGGGCCATTGATTTGAGCACAAAGCGCTGGTAATTAGGAAGCAATCAGATGAGTAATTAGCCGTTGGTGTGATTGCCAAACCTCCTCTCTCCACCCATTTTGGGTTGCTGCGAAACTTGGATAATTTGGGGATTTTTTATCACCAAGGACCGGAGACGAAAGCACACAGAAGGTCTTAGAAAATACTGTCTCAGTGTAACACTCAGTCCCAGTACTTTTGCAGCATTGCACATGGTCAAGTCAAGTCTACTGCTGGCTGGTATGTCCATTGTGTCTCGTCAGTTGGCAGTGAACATGCACACAATATCCCCGTTGCCTTGAAAGGTCCTCTTACAACAACAACAACAACAACAACAACAACAAAAACAACACACACACACACACACACACACACA
>NC_085013.1:29401389-29406389 GCF_963854185.1 Sardina pilchardus
GTGTTTAGGTAAATGCATGGAACTTGCCCCAGTGCTTAACTGCTTTGATGGGCCTGATGAAACTGTAAGGTAAGGCAAAACCACAAAACTGTGTACCACTGAAATTCGCACACACACACACACACACACACACACACACACACACACACACACACACACACACACACACACACACACACACCTATTCAATTATCAAGGCTGTCCATGTCTCCATAGCAACGAGCGAGTTGAGGGGAGGGGAGGGGAGGCGAGGCTGGGGGAAGCGGGTGGGTTCTGACAGGACTAATCACAGAGCCTCACGAGACCAAATACATCCAGAACCCCCAGACATGACGGGTGGCACGGCCCGTAACCATGGCGACGGGAGATGGCATGTCCTGTACGGCGGTGTATGGAGTAGAAAAGGAAGATGAGCGGAGAGGGAAAAGGAGAGAGGGAGAGAAATAAAGAGAGAGAAAGAGAGAGAGAGAGAGAGAGAGAGAGAAGGTAGGAGGGAGGGAGGGAGAGAGAGAGTGAGTGAAATGGGCAGTAATTGTTGCTCTTTATCTGTTTTGAAGCAAAACCTGCTTCTTATGTGTGGGGGGAGAGAGAGAGGGGGGAGAGAAAAAGAGAGAAGGAAGAGAACAGGGAGAGGGATAGACTGTGACAGAAAGAAGACATTTGGAGAGATGGATAGGAAGAGAGAGAGATAGAGAGGGAAATAGACAGACAGATAGAGAGATAGATAGAACAAGAGAGATAGAGAGAGAAGTAGATAGATAGATAGATAGAATGAGAGATAGAGAGAGAAATACATAGATAGATAGATAGATAGATAGAACAAGAGAGAGATGGAGAGAGAGATATAGATAGATAGACAGAGATAGAAAGAAATAGATAGATAAAGAGAGATTTCTAGATAGATAGATACTGTAGACAGACAGATAGATAGATAGATAGAGAGAGAGATAGAGAGATGGAGGTAGAGTAAAAGACAGAGGGAGCAAGAGATACTGGAGGAGAGGGAGAAGCAGTGAACACACAAAACCTCCCAAAGGAGCTAAATTTAGCACTCGGCGCTCACCACATCACCACGGCAGCGATAAAGCAACATTACTCACCGGGAAACCAGGAAGCTGAGCGCCTCTCTCTCAGGCTCACCAACACCACGGAAGGTTAGGTTAACTACGCCAATGACTAACGGCTGCCGTTCAAAAAAACATAAGCGCTTTTACGAGGCAAAGTCGCAACAAACCACAATAAGCAATAACAGCGGCAAACATGGCTCCCTAAAGACAGGGGCCGTGGTGGCCATGGGCTTTTAGGACCGAGGGCAGTGTGTGTCTTTCACCACCATTGCACTCACACACCCTTTCACCTTGTGCATGAGTTTTATACTCTGACAGGACACAACAATAAAAATGGATCTGCATGGTCTATTGGATATTATTTGATTGAACAGACAGGCATAGAAACACACACACACAGACACAGACACAGACACGGACACGGACACAGACACAGACACAGACACAGACGCAGACGCAGACGCAGACGCAGACGCAGACGCAGACGCACACGCACACGCACGCACACGCACACAGACACACAGACACACAGACACACAGACACACAGACACAGACACACAGACACAGACACAGACACACACACACACACACACACACACACACACACACACACACACACACGCACACACACACACACAAACACACTCACACACACTGAGGAGTAACTTCTACTCACTAACTTCTCAGTTGGGAGTGAGTCATGCTTCGTGCTGCTGTTAAGAGGCAATCAAATTCTTACAATCGGACAAATACCATCCACACTCTCTAAAAGCAGCTAAACAGTGGACTCTCTCAGTCTGTGTGTGTGAGAGAGTGTGTGCGTGTGTGTGCATGTGTGTGTGTGTGTGTGTGTGTCTTTTGTGCTCTCTAATCCGTGTTGACCAAGCTCACTTCTTCATCACTGTTCTCGTGCTTCAGCATAAAACCCCCATTTGTTGTGAAGAGAAGAAGACAGACAAGCCAATCCTTACAGAAAAGAACTGACAGGATAAGAACTAGCGAGAGATGAGAGGATGAGAACGAATGAGGGTGAGAGAATGAGAGGATGAGAGAGAGAGAGATAAATACATTTCTTTTCTATGCAGACGATCTGGTTCTGCTGCTTCCAAAGGGAGAGTGTCTACAGCAGAACCGAGATGTACTGCACAACAAATCAAATCAGCGTCAAATCAGTCGCTGCGTTCAGTCTAACTCTGGCTGAACATAAGGCATGTTTGTATTGTAAGATTTAGCCACATCTGAACATAAGGCATGTTTGTATTGTAAGATTTAGCCACATCTGAACATAAGGCATGTTTGTATGATAAGATTTAGCCACATCGGAACATAAGGCACGTTTGTATGGTAAGATTTAGCCACATCTGCGCAGCACTGTAAGATCAAACGCGCCTGCAAGCCAGGTATTTTGCTTCCTTATCTTCCCTCCAGATACAATCTTGTTATAGCCTCTCTGTACACTCTCAAAGTTTACAATACTTTGGTTTGTGTATAACGACCCACAAAAGTGTAATTATATTTTGAGCATTGTCAGTGTGGCAAAATAACATTTGTTTTTTGACGTGCTAGTTGCTTTAGTCTTCTCTATAACCCCATTCAGTGATAATGCAACAAACAGTCTTGCTTCAAATTCCACCAATTAACGGAATCATGCTCTCAATCAAACGTTTTCCCTTGTTAACTGCCGTAAATATACCCTAGGTTGTTTTTACTCCGGAGTTACTCTTTAACATAACAAAACAAAACTTTAACATTCCAGAAAAGAACAATAATTTCACCCTTAGTAAAGCAAAAATGGAAAATGTTTAAATGGATAAAAAAAAAACCTTGGAAATAAGTGCAAATGGAGACCTCAGCTTGGCTGTCAATATGGACAGAGGAAGCAAAAAAGGCTGTCTATGCCATGAAAATGCCATTACAGTCAGTAATTGAGCCTATTGCTCTATATGGCAGTGAAGTGTGGGGTCCTTTGATGAACAAAGACTTTGAAATATGGGACAGAAGCCCAACTGAAACCCTGCATGCAGGATATGGGACAACAGCCCAACTGAAACCCTGCATGCAGGATATGGGACAACAGCCCAACTGAAACCCTGCATGCAGGATATGGGACAACAGCCCAACTGAAACCCTACATGCAGGATATGGGACAACAGCCCAACTGAAACCCTACATACAGGATATGGGGCAACAGCCCAACTGAAACCCTACATGCAGGATATGGGACAACAGCCCAACTGAAACCCTGCATGCAGAATTCTGCAGGAACATCCTCAGGATACAGCAAACACCCAACAACGCATGCAGGGCAGAATTAGGCCGTCAACATCTTTTATTGAAAAGATCAAATTCTGGCATCATATTAAAACAAGAGACCCCACCTCATTTCATTTTAAATAGCCAAGAATTTAATACAGAAAAGAGCCCCCTCATTCAGCTCGTTCTAAGGCTCCAGCAAAAAACCCAAAACTAACTAATTAAATCAGGCTAACTCAAATGAATAGGAATAACACTAATCTGCTTCAGTACACAGACATCCCTGCTGAAGGAATGAATACCAACCAAATGATCAACACACAGACAGGATGATATCTGACCTACTGGTAAACACAACACAAAAACAAAGCACACTAAAAGTGACCTGACACTAAATAGAGAATAAGGGAAATAATTGACGATGGCAAAAGATGCTAAGCTAAGGACAACAGGGACAACAAGGCACAGGCTCAGCAATCCCAGTCTGGTCGCTGAAACAGCCTGGTGGCACCACACCAATCCCCTGGCTGCTCATTGGGAAACCCTAACATGGTAATGGGCGTAGACTTTGCATTTATCATCGCTCCTCCAACCTCACCTACTGTATTGTGTTGATCAGGGACTCCTAAGGTACTTTGTACTTCACCTAAGCTGTCCACATTACAGAGGAAATCTGCTCCGACTTCTATCCAAAACGTCAAGCTGTATAGTCAGAGACCCAAGACACCGATAAAACATGAGATTGCTTTTAGTGGAGGAGGAAGCTTCACATTACTCATACAACTGTAACAAAACGAGGGGCAACCCCCAAAAGGGACACGTCTACAGATGCATACATGCACACAACATATTCATTCACTTACTGCAACAGCAGTATGCACTCACACACACACACACACACACACACACACACACGGATATGAATATGTAAATTACAGAACAATTTTCAGTGCCTTAGATGAAGAGGAACAATATCTGAGAGAGAGAGAATGAGAGAGATATGTGACAATGACACAGAGAATGAGAGGAGGAGAGAGAGTGTGAGAGGGAGGAGAGGAGGAGGAGGGGAAGAGAGGGATGAGAGAATGAGAGGAGAGAGAGTGTGAGAGGGAGGAGAGGAGGAGGAGGGGAAGAGAGGGATGAGAGAAGGAGAGGAGGAGAGAGAGGGAATGAGAGGAGGAGGGGAAGAGAGGGATGAGAGAATGAGAGGAGAGAGAGAGTGTGAGAGGGAGGAGAGGAGGAGGAGGGGAAGAGAGGGATGAGAGAATGAGAGGAGGAGGAGGGGAAGAGAGGGATGAGAGAATGAGAGGAGAGAGAGTGTGAGAGGGAGGAGAGGAGGAGGAGGGGAAGAGAGGGATGAGAGAATGAGAGGAGGAGAGAGAGTGTGAGAGGGAGGAGAGGAGGAGGGGAAGAGAGGGATGAGAGAATGAGAGGAGAGAGAGTGTGAGAGGGAGGAGAGGAGGAGGGGAAGAGAGGGATGAGAGAACGAGAGGAGGAGGAGGGGAAGAGAGGGATGAAGAGAGGGAGAAATGAAGGAATGAGAAGAATGAGAGAATGAGAATGAAAGGATGAGAGAGGGATGAAAAAATGAGAGGATGAGAAAATTAGATGATGAGAGGGAGACATGAGAGAACGAGAGAAAGAGTGGAAGAGAGGAGAATGAGAGAATGAGAGAATGA
>NC_085013.1:29426389-29431389 GCF_963854185.1 Sardina pilchardus
CTCCTCTCCCTTGTCCCCTGTAAACGGGGCTGTCAACAATACACACTGTTAATCACAGAGTGGGAATCCACCGTGCGAGGAGCGAGGAGCGGGAGCGGGAGCGGGAGCGAGGAGCGGGAGCGGGAG
The DNA here is from genome assembly GCF_963854185.1 of Sardina pilchardus. Taxonomy (NCBI): domain Eukaryota; kingdom Metazoa; phylum Chordata; class Actinopteri; order Clupeiformes; family Clupeidae; genus Sardina; species Sardina pilchardus. The sequence goes on from NC_085013.1 coordinate 29,426,516, forward strand.
CGTGCAGATCCTCATTCTCCTGTCCTCCGAGTGACAGCGCGCGCTCATTCCATACGCGGCGGCGAACGAGGGCCTTGGTCTGGACCACCCCCATCACACACTGACATGGTTATTAATACACACTGTTGGCACAGGTTTGGAACACACACACACTCACACACACACACACACACACACACACCCTCGGGCGAAGAAGCCCGTCATTTATAGACCCATTAAAACAAACAAAAACAACAAGTGAAGCAGAAAATCAAAACAAATCAAAACAAATCAAAGAGAAAATAACTAAGACGACTAAGAAACAACAACAACAACAACAAAGGAACCAAAAACAGAACAGAGACACCTAAACGGAATCAACAACAAGGCCACTGGATGGGAGGGACACAGTCACACACACACACACACACACACACACACATCCTGCTGTCCTTTCATTAAAGTACCCATATGAACGACTCTTTTGAACTTAAGCACGTACACACACACACACACACACACACACACACACACACACACACACACACACACACACACAGAGAGAGAGTGAAGAATGTGAAATATGAGGAGGGGTATCAGGAGTATGGGGAGTATGATGAGGAAGAGGAGGAGTATGAAGGAAGAGGAGGAAGAGGAGGACTATGAAGTATGGGGAGGAAGAGGAGGAGGCTGAGTGGAGGGGGCATGGCAGGGGAGGAAGAGGAGGAGTATGGAATATGATGAGGAGGAAGAGGAGGACATGGCAGGGGAGGAAGAGGAGGAAGAGGAGGAAGAGGAGGACATGGCAGGGGAGGACGATGAGGAAGATGAGGAAGAGGAGGAAGAGGAGGACATGGCAGGGGAGGAAGAGGAAGAGGAGGAGGAAGAGGAGGACATGGCAGGGGAGGAAGAGCATCTAGTCCTCTGAGCCGCAACCCAAAGACACAGTTTGCAACGCTTCACTGATCATGGCACATAGACTGGCACACATTTACACATAGTTACACACACACACTTACACACTCTCTCTGTTTACATACAGTACACACTCACACACACACTCACACACTCTTTCACACAATCTCTGCCCTTTTCTTTCACTCTCTTTGAACTTGTAATCCGTGCTTCAGTCGCATACACACACACACACACACACACACACACGCTTAAAGACACACACACACACACACACACACACACACACATGCTTACAGACACAGCAGCAAATACATAGCACACACTCAAGCACGTACACACACACACACACACACACAAACACACACACACACACGTACGTTCACACACACAGCCCTGCCATCTAGAGCGCCGTCCTTTCCTTAAAATAGAGCCTGCAGTGACCTCTGACAGGGAGAGAAGTGTGTGTGTGTGTGTGAGAGAGAGAGAGGTGGTGTGTGTGTGTGTGTGTGTGTGTGTGTGTGTGTGTGTGTGTGTGTGTGTGTGTGTGTGTGTGTGTGTGTGTGTGTTTGGGGGGGGGGGGGTAGAGGCTTCCTGTCCTCTGTGTGTGTAATAGAGTGAGAGACGTGGCTGGAAGCCAGGGAAGAACACCCATTTATAACACTAGGTCACACACACACACACACACACACACACACACACACAGAGAGAGAGAGAGAGAGAGAGGGAGGAAGATAGAGAGAGAGTATACTACCCGCCTTTCCACGTACACACACACACACACACACACACACACACACACACACGTACACACACACGTACACACGTACACACACACACACACACACACACACACACACACACACACAGTGCTGTAAAGCTGCTCTACAGTGCTTTGCAAAACCCCGTCTGCTTTCTGGCTGTTTACGACCCCGACACAATCTCTGACCAACCTTACAATCTTTCCCCTCTTCAGCAGACTCATCCCTCTCTCTTACACCCCTCCATCACTCTATCTCTCTTCATCCCTCCATCACTCTATCTCTTTCTTCATCCCTCCATCACTCTATCTCTCTTTCCATGCCTCTCTCTCTCCCCTCTTTTCATCCTTTCTGTCCCTCTCTCTCTCTCTCGCTACAGCTGCATTGATCAGTCGTCAGTCACAGAGGTCTACACTCCCACCATCCCCCTTTCCTCTCTCCCTCTCCCTCCCTCCATCCCTCTCTCTCTCCCTCTCTTTCCCTCCCTCCACCCTCCATCCCTCTCTCTCTTTCTCCCTCCATCCCTCTCTCTATCCCTCTCCCTCTCTCTCTCCCTCGCTTCCTCCATCCCTCTCTCTCCCGCTCTCTCTCGCTCCATCCCTCTCTCTCGCTCCATCCCTCTCTTTCTCTCTCTCTCCATCCCTTTCTCTCTCTCTCTCTCTCCCTCCGTCCCTCTCGTCTGCCTTTTCCTCCCCTTCATACCATTATTGACGTTCTGATGAAATCGCAGGGCCATCGTGCCCACCACAAAGCAGCACGCTCTCCCAGGCATATATGCTCCTCGCACACACACACACACACACACACACACACACACAGTCAGCGCGCTCTCCCTGGCATATATGCTCCTTGCGCACATACACACACACACACGCACACCCACACACACACACACACACACACACACAGTCAGCGCGCTCTCCCAGGCATATATGCTCCTTGCGCACACACACACACACACACACACACACACACACACACACACACACACAGTCAGCACGCTCTCCCAGGCATATATGCTCCTCGCACACACACAAACACATACACACACATACACACACACACACACACACACACACACAATCAGCACACTCTCCCAGGCATATGCTCCCCAACACCGCAAGGCAGGACTCGACATGACAGAACACACACACACGCACGCACGCACGCACGCATGCACGCACACACACATATATATATATTCCTACTAACAAGCCACTAACAAGATACAGCATGAATTAATTGCTTGTCTGAATGTACTCTATAAGTGATGATTGATTTTGAGTGGGCACATACTTCTGTAGCCTATAGACACACACACACACACACACACACACACACTCCACTCTTCAATCACTGTGTCTTGATGAGCCTTCAAGTGTGTGCACCCATTAACCATAGCATCACACAATATTCCTGATCATACAAGCATGCTGAAACACACACACACACACACACACACACACAGAAGCACATTCACATCCGCCGTCCGCCGTCATCACCCCTGATAGCCGCCATGGCGACGGCGGCTGGGGAGCATGTTGTTATGGGAACGTCGATCTCTGTTGACGCGGAGATTACAGTGGTTGCCGAGGGAGGAAAGCAGTCATTACAGATGTCTGGCGGTTATAATAACATCACAGCCCAAACACGTCACACACACACACACACATACACATACACACACACACACACACACACCGTCACACACACAGAGTGATCCGGAATAATAATATCACAGCCCAAACACGTCACACACACAGAGTGATCTGGAATAATAATATCACAGCCCAAACACGTCACACACACACACACACACCCTCACACACACGGAGTGATGTGGAATAATAATATCACAGCCCAAACACGTCACACACACACACACACACACACCCTCACACACACAGAGTGATCCGAAATAATAATATCACAGCCCAAACACGTCACACACACGGAGTGATGTGGAATAATAATATCACAGCCCAAACACGTCACACACACACACACACACCCTCACACACACGGAGTGATGTGGAATAATAATATCACAGCCCAAACACGTCACACACACGGAGTGATCCGGAATATTAATATCACAGCCCAAACACGTTACACACACACACACACACCCTTACACACGGAGTGATGTGAAATAATAATATCACAGCCCAAACACGTCACACACACGGAGTGATCCGGAATAGTGATTTCACAACGCAGCTCAGCGCAGCACAACTGTTGCATGCCGAGGAGAAGACACTGGAGATAATGGGGTCCTGGCAGCTCCATAAATCACTCTGGAGTGTGTGTGTGTGTGTGTGTGTGTGTGTGTCTGCACAGCAGTGTGGGAGATATAGAGGATTCATCCTATGGTGGCACTTTGGAGTCTGCACAGGCAGTGTGGGAGATATAGAGGATTCATCCTATGGAGTCTGCACCGGCAGTGTGGGAGATATAGAGGATTCATCCTATGGAGTCTGCGCAGGCAGTGTGGGAGATATAGAGGATTCATCCTATGGAGTCTGCACAGGCAGTGTGGGAGATATAGAGGATTCATCCTATGGAGTCTGCGCAGCAGTGTGGGAGATATAGAGGATTCATCCTATGGAGTCTGCACTGGCAGTGTGGGAGATATAGAGGATTCATCCTATGGAGTCTGCACAGCAGTGTGGGAGATATAGAGGATTCATCCTATGGAGTCTGCGCAGGCAGTGTGGGAGATATAGAGGATTCATCCTATGGAGTCTGCACTGGCAGTGTGGGAGATATAGAGGATTCATCCTATGGTGGCGTTTAGCAGCCACTCTTTCTGTCTAAAGTGACTCACATACTGTATGTCAACTATATTACAAGGGACTGACGTCAGCGGTGGGATTCGAACCCACGCCCCTAAAGAGACTGGAGCCTTAATCCAGCGCCTTAGACTGCTCGGCCATGCTACCGTGGCTGTCATGGTTACAGCCTCTGCTGGGCAAAGGTATGAGCAGAGGTTTATTGTTAGACAGAAGAATGCGTCATGCGTTAGCCTGGAGGCATGGCAATAGTGTGGTGTAGCGCTGCGCTGTGTGTGTACTGTGTGTGTACTGTGGTGTGTGTGTGTGTGTACTGTGTGTGTACTGTGTGTGTGCTGTGTGTGTACTATGCGTGTACTATGCGTGTACTGTGTGTGTACTGTGTGTGTGCTGTGTGTGTGCTGTGTGTGTGCTGTGTGTGTACTGT
>NC_085013.1:29438889-29441389 GCF_963854185.1 Sardina pilchardus
TTTTTAGGGGGGGTGGGGGGGGGGGGGGTGCCCTTTTTTCAGGTCCGAGCAACTGCCCCTCAAAATTCCTGTGCACGTCCCTGAACGTGACACCACTCGAGAGTCAAGCTCGGTGAGCGGCTATGTGCCTGTGCGCACAGTAACCTAACTTGTATAGCCTACCGTTGGTAAAAATATACTGTAGCATGCCACAGTAACCTAACTTGTATAGCCTACCGTTGGTAAAAATATACTGTAGCATGCCACAGTAACCTAACTTGTATAGCCTACCGTTGGTAAAAATATACTGTAGCATGCCACAGTAACCTAACTTGTATAGCCTACCGTTGGTAAAAATATACTGTAGCATGCCACAGTAACCTAACTTGTATAGCCTACCGTTGGTAAAAATATACTGTAGCATGCCACAGTAACCTAACTTGTATAGCCTACCGTTGGTAAAAATATACTGTAGCATGCCACAGTAACCTAACTTGTATAGCCTACCGTTGGTAAAAATATACTGTAGCATGCCACAGTAACCTAACTTGTATAGCCTACCGTTGGTAAAAATATACTGTAGCATGCCACAGTAACCTAACTTGTATAGCCTACCGTTGGTAAAAATATACTGTAGCATGCCACAGTAACCTAACTTGTATAGCCTACCGTTGGTAAAAATATACTGTAGCATGCCACAGTAACCTAACTTGTATAGCCTACCGTTGGTAAAAATATACTGTAGCATGCCACAGTAACCTAACTTGTATAGCCTACCGTTGGTAAAAATATACTGTAGCATGCCACAGTAACCTAACTTGTATAGCCTACCGTTGGTAAAAATATACTGTAGCATGCCACAGTAACCTAACTTGTATAGCCTACCGTTGGTAAAAATATACTGTAGCATGCCACAGTAACCTAACTTGTATAGCCTACCGTTGGTAAAAATATACTGTAGCATGCCACAGTAACCTAACTTGTATAGCCTACCGTTGGTAAAAATATACTGTAGCATGCCACAGTAACCTAACTTGTATAGCCTACCGTTGGTAAAAATATACTGTAGCATGCCACAGTAACCTAACTTGTATAGCCTACCGTTGGTAAAAATATACTGTAGCATGCCACAGTAACCTAACTTGTATAGCCTACCGTTGGTAAAAATATACTGTAGCATGCCACAGTAACCTAACTTGTATAGCCTACCGTTGGTAAAAATATACTGTAGCATGCCACAGTAACCTAACTTGTATAGCCTACCGTTGGTAAAAATATACTGTAGCATGCCACAGTAACCTAACTTGTATAGCCTACCGTTGGTAAAAATATACTGTAGCATGCCACAGTAACCTAACTTGTATAGCCTACCGTTGGTAAAAATATACTGTAGCATGCCACAGTGAGACACAAGATCCAGTCAAAGAGAAGTACAATCAAGATGCAGAGTTTAATTTGGTTGTGTATAGGACAGAGGTACACACGAAGCACAACGCACTACAGAATATGCATCTCTGACTTGACACGAGAATTATCCAGTGTTTACGTACTCAACAGCAAAGAACAGGAGGATAGTCATACAGAAACAGTGGCAGAATCAGGAGCCATCCAGGCTACCCTAATCAATGACGCAAATGGCTTCTGACATAAAACAGACAAGAAGAAGTGATATCAACCCTGACGCTTTACCTTATCCAAATTTGGGACAGATATCATACAGAGTCATGAGGTATAGGAGCATACTTTTAGTGTCAAAGTGACCTACTAATGAGAAATGCTGAACATGAAATCCCATGTAGGAATATTGGGCATAATGCTCTATTCCACTCCTATTCTCTTACTACTTACAGTAATATCCTGTGTGTCTCATATCACATGGAACATTCATCTACACTTTATGTACTCCATTTTATCTCTCAAATGTGACGTGATGTGAAATCGCTGCTCTCTCTCTCTTTGCATGAGTGGAATGTTGGTGTTGGATAATGTAATGCAATGTAATGTGCGGAGTAATTACTATCTGTAATACATGTGCGGAGTAATTACTATCTGCAATACACCCGGGTGGGGCCTGGGATATCGCCACTCAGGACTCATGATATGTCTCTCGTCCAATCAGAAATGAAGAAATAGTTTAACCGGACCTAACTGCTGTATGATTGTGAATGTGAGTATGTGAACTAAAACTAGAACCGACAATAAAGCCATCTACGCTGAATGGATACGGGTCTGGCCATGCTGTCTCTCAGTAGTTTAGTAAATGAGGATTATGCTTCTCTGTTACTGTTTAGCCTTTTGGATCCAAGGGGTGAACGCCACGGTCAGTTGCGTCCATTCAGCTGAGATGACTCATTCCACGCAGGGATCACTGCTGTTCCCGCCGCTCACAAATACGCTGGGACATTTTCAATGGCACAATTTGGCTGCGGCGCGGCACGGCATGGCATGCCATCTCTTTCTGACTAGAAATCGGCCAAATTCCACTCCGTCACTCACTTAGCGGCGCCCAGCGACCGACAGC
>NC_085013.1:29451389-29456389 GCF_963854185.1 Sardina pilchardus
TTGGTATTGTAATAAGTGGGGGCTCGTCGATTAAGCCTGTGACTTTGTTAGATATTGCTTCGTATAATTGTTTGTAGTTAAAATTGCGCTTATTTTTTCGTTATTGTGTAGTCGCCTATCGCCTTTGGTGATACCTCCTACGTCTGGTAAGGCATCCTATTTTTTCTCTTTTGGCCGTCGTTTTGTACACCTTAGTTTTCGATTAGTTTGATTGTTGATTATAGCAGTAGGCTATACTTTTTTTTCATCCGACGTTGTTTTGAGGGTGAAACTTCGTTAAATATTTTCCTACGCGTTGTTGCGTTTGCCTTTGGGCGTACATTTTTTTGTTGGCTTTGGTTTAATGTGAGAAATTGACTTATATGGTTTAAAGGTATTCGTCATAGCGTACCAACTAATATATATCGAGTGTCAGCCTACCGCCCTGTGCGTGTTATAAAAGGGACAACTAAGAACGCAAGTAGCCTGTAACATTTTGCATTTCTCTTTTGACTGGACAAAGGTTTCCCTGGTAGGACACAGTCGTTTGATTTTGCGATTTGTTTTGTTTTCCCCGCGAATTTTTGTATTTTTCGTCGGCGCAGTCACGGGGTACGTGGTTTGAGCAGTTGTCTCGGGGGCACTTCCAAGGTTTCGGCCTATTCCTATTTGGGGTTTTCCGTGCCTCTGGGCTTTTTGTGCGTAAGTACCCACTGCGGTACCCGTGTGAACACAGGTCTACGAATTATTTAGAATTATATTATTTAGTGGGACTTCCTTTGTTTGGTCATTAGGACTAGTGGCTACGTAGTTTGATTGTTGTATGTCTTGTTTGCGCACATAGGACCTTGATACTTTGTTGTTTATACTGGCGACTTGATTAATTGCTTTTGTCTGTTCGTCTGTGAAGCACTATGGCCGACTTAGATACATTTTACGCATGTCCCTCAGTGGTTCTTTTTGATAGCCTCACCAAGGACCAGTTAGTTCAGTTGGCGATTCGCTATGGGATAGAACTCCCTGCTTCGGTTAAGAGACACAAAGATACTTTGAAAGCTTCTGTTAAGTTGAGCCTCATTGAGCAAGGTGTACTCCCTGCTGATAAAGTGCCGCTTTCGCCTCTACCTGGCGGCAGTTCTTTTACTTATGACCAGCAGCGTGAATTGCTCCGTCTGCAATTAGAGAGTAAAAAGGTAGACAGAGAAACCACACTAGCGACAATTGAATTTCAGGCCAAGCGTTTGGAGTTGATGGTGGAGGGGAAATTGCCACCTGATACGGGCGGTGATTCTCCGCCAGTTCGTAAGTCTAACATAACATCTAACTTGAAGCTAGTGCCGCAGTTCAATGAGCGGGACTTGGATTCTTTTTTCAGTTTGTTTGAGAGAGTGGCTGATGCTCAGGGTTGGCCAGATGCTGATCGCACCCTTATGTTGCAATGTGTTTTTAGGGGGAAGGCGCAACGGGTGTATTCTGCACTTTCAGTTGAAGATAGCCGTGACTATCATAAAGTTAAAACTGCAGTTCTGAAAGCGTATTCACTTGTCCCCGAGGCTTACAGACAGCGCTTCAGGAATTTTAGAAGACGTTCTGAACAAACGTATGTTGAGTTTGCGCAGGAATTGAAATTGCAGTGTCAGCGGTGGTGTTCTGCTACTGATGTGGATGATTACGATGCATTGTTTAATTTAATGGTGTTGGAGCAGTTCACAACCACTTTACCTGTTCAGCTAGCAACTTACATTAATGGACATGATTTACTCTCGGTTTCTGAGGCCGCAGTGTTGGCGGACGATTATGAATTGACCCATAAATCCCGTATGTACAATCGAGGGAAACCTGACTGGCATCAGAGGAGTGATTATAGGCCTGCTCACTTCAGTGAGTCCCCGCCTCCTGTTAGGGGAGATGGACGTCCCGTTGGCGGATATGACTCGAGCTTGGTTTGTAATTATTGCCTGGGTAAGGGCCATTGGAAATCGGACTGCCCACTTTTACGTTCCAAGCATAAGCACCGGGGGGCGCCTGCTCGACCCACAGCATTGGCAGCTAGGCCTGCGATAACTGAGTTACAACAACGCACACAGTCATTAAATAACGACACACCGATACAAAGCCATTATTTGCCTTTTATTTCAGATGGTTTTGTTTCTTTGGCAAAGAACACAGACACGGTGGCAGTTAAAATCCTAAGAGACACTGGGTCTTCAGAGTCATTTATTTTGCGCTCCGTTCTTCCGTTTGGTGATAATTCTGCTACGGGGGAAAATGTTCTGATTCGTGGCTTTGGTCCGAGCACCTTTTCCGTCCCACTACACAGTCTCAATTTACAAGCAGATCTTGTGCAGGGAAATGTCATTTTAGGTGTTTGTCATTCTCTCCCGGTGGACGGTGTCGATGTGATACTAGGAAACAACCTAGCGGGTGGCGATGTGTGGAAGAGCCCAGTGCAGCCCCTGGTCTCTCGCTCGACGGAGCGTCATGACGTTGCGCAGGGCCCTCCTGATGTCCTCTCTGCGTGCGTAGTTACGCGCAGTGCTCACCGCGCTGCAAAGGAGTTGGATGCTGATGGGGAGGCAGTTGGCACCCTGGAGTCTGCTCTCCCTTGGGAAAAGCTTCCCTCATCGTTGTCGCGGGAGGAGCTTGCAAAAGAACAGAGACAGGACTCCTCCCTGCAACCCTTGTTTGGTCGGGTCAGTCCTGAAAAAGACAAAATAGAAAGTGGCTATTTTCTGAATGGTGAGGTGCTCGTTAGAAAGTGGATACCACACTTTGGTCGTTATGTGGGGAAGCCAATGATGCAGATTGTGATTCCGGAAAGTGTCCGGCCGCTGGTTTTAAAAACTGCGCATGATAACATGGGCCACCTTGGCGTTAAGAAAACCTATGATTATCTGATGCAGTACTTCTACTGGCCACGCATAAAGCGCGATGTGTCCAAATTCATTCGTACGTGCCATACTTGTCAGCTGACGGGAAAACCAAACCAGGCTATTAAGCCTGTGCCCTTGTCGCCCATTGCAGTAGCAAGTAACCCTTTCGATCACCTTATTATTGATTGTGTTGGTCCCCTCCCCAAGTCTAAGTCTGGTAATGCCTATCTTTTGACCATCATGTGCCAGACGACTCGTTATCCGGCTGCCTATCCCCTTCGCTCAATCAAGGTGAAACCCGTTGTAAAGGCGTTGACTCAGTTTATCTCCTTCTTCGGCATACCTAAGGTCATTCAGACCGATAGGGGCTCGAACTTCACGTCACGTATTTTTGCGGGGGTGTTGCGTCAGCTAAAGATTACGCATAACCAGGCGTCCGCCTATCACCCGCAGAGCCAGGGAGCGTTGGAACGCTTCCATCAGACGTTGAAATCTTTGCTTAGGGCATATTGTGTGGAACTGGCTGGTGATTGGGAAGAGGGACTTCCTTGGCTATTGTTAGCCGCAAGAGAGGTGACTCAGGAGAGCACTGGGTTTAGTCCAAATGCTCTTGTCTTTGGTCATTCTGTGCGTGGGCAGCTAGCTGCGTTACACGATGATTGGGCTGCCGCTGAACCTCCGAAAAAGCTAACTGACTATGTTGACGGTTTTAAACGGAGGTTGTATGAGGCAGGTCGTGTCGCTCGTGAAAATTTGGAGAAGGCCCAAGGAAAAATGAATTTAAATGTTTGTTTGCAGACAGGCCGTCTCAGACATCACTCATGCAGCACGATATTGATGTGGGTGACTCCGTGCCCATCAGGCAACGTTTTTATCGGGTCTCTGTTGACAAGCAGAAACATCTGGAGGCTGAAGTACAGTATCTCCTTGAGAATGACCTCGCTGAGCCGTCCTCCTCTAGCTGGGCGTCTCCGTGTGTTCTTGTGAACAAACCTGACGGTACGTTCCGTTTCTGCACGGATTACCGTAAAGTAAATGCTCAGACTAAGCCAGACTCGTTCCCCTTGCCACGAATCGAGGACTGCGTCGATCAGGTCGGAGGTGCACGCTTCGTCAGTAAGTTTGACCTCCTTAAGGGGTACTGGCAGGTCCCCTTAACGGACCGAGCTCGGGAGGTGTCCGCTTTCATAACGCCTAAGGGGTTGTTCTCCTACAAAGTTATGAGTTTCGGGCTTCGTAACGCCCCGGCCTCGTTCCAGAGGCTGATGAATCGGGTGGTCTCGGGTTTAGACGGGTGTGCTGTTTATTTGGACGACGTCGTTTGTTACAGCGACACCTGGGAAAAACATGTTAAACACATCAGGGCGCTATTTACACGTCTAGCAGCAGCCAATCTAACAGTCAACTTGGCAAAATGTGACTTTGCTCGGGCAACAGTGACGTACCTCGGCAAGGTGGTAGGGCAGGGTAAAGTGCGTCCTGTGCGTGCAAAGGTTGACGCGATTGACCGCTATCCGCCGCCATCCACCAAAAAGGAGCTTATGCGGTTCCTAGGCATGATGGGTTTCTACCGTTGTTTCTGTAGAGATTTCTCCACGGTTGTGGAGCCACTAACTCGTCTGTTGAAGGCCTCAGCTAAGTTTGAATGGTCTGCCTCTTGTCAGGACGCGTTTGAGTCAGCCAAACGACTCCTCACCACCTCGCCGGTCTTGATGGCTCCTCAGTTTTCGAAGCCTTTTCAGCTTGAGGTGGATGCGAGTAACGTTGGTGCTGGGGCAGTGCTCTTACAAGAGGATGAGAATGGTGTTCGTCGGCCTGTTTCTTTCTTCTCTCGAAAATTCACTCCATATCAGTTGAAGTATGCTGTTATCGAGAAGGAAGCGCTCGCACTTATTTGGGGTTTACAGCACTTCGAGGTGTATATAGGAGGAAACACAATCCCTCTTGTGGTGTATAGTGACCATAACCCGTTGACGTTTTTGAATTCTTTGCAAAACCCCAACCAACGTCTAATGCGTTGGTCATTATTCTTGCAGCCATATCATTTGGATGTCCGTCACGTCAAAGGCGCAAATAATATAGTGGCGGATGCTCTGTCTCGCGCGCCTGTTTAAATATTCACTGAATGCTTTTCCGTGTGTTCTAACG
>NC_085013.1:29461389-29471389 GCF_963854185.1 Sardina pilchardus
GTTGGAGCGAGATAGAGAAAGAAAGAGAAAAGAAAGAGAGAGAGAGAAAAGAGAGACAGAGAGAGAAGGATGGAGAGAGAGGGGAAGAGGAAGACGCACCCCATCATATGCTGTGAGGTGGAGTTGCTATGAGCAGACACACACACACACACACACACACTATGAGCAGAGGGCGTCAGTACGATCTGATGGCCTTATTGATCACACAATGGAGACAACATCACAGCAGCATCTCCACCCCCCACCTCCACCCTCCACCCTCCTCCACCCCCCACCCTCCTCCACCCTCCTCCACCTCCACCCCCCACCCTCCTCCACCTCCACCCTCCTCCACCCCCCACCCTCCTCCACCTCCACCCCCATCTCCTTCCTCCTCTTGCAGCCTTCTGCACAAATCAAATAAAAAGAGGCAAGGGAGCTGAGAGGCATACTGATCACACACACACACATACACACACATGCAGACAGTCATGCATAGGTGCGTACACACACACACACACACACACACACACACACACACACACACACACACACACACACAGACCCACGCACACACACAAAATCGCATAACAAATGGATGACTGGTGAATTGTGGTACTGCTGATTTAACACAGACACACACATACACACACACACACACACACACACACACACTGTAGTCCATCATGTTACCTGCATCGGTCAGCTATATGGAGATTGATCCCCTATGAGAACCAATGTGAGCTGGATTTAGCTTCTTACTAAGACCACACGTTGCAACCCACTGTGTGTGTGTGTGTGTGTGTGTGTGTGTGTGTGTGTGTGTGTGTGTGTGTGTGACTGTGAGTATGAATGTGTATAAGCCTGTGTGTGTGAGTGTGTGTGTGTGTGTGTGTGTGTATACACACCTGAGTGTGTGTCTTTTCCAGTCTGTTCCACTGTCTCACGCCAATAAGATTGTGCAGAGACAGGTTACGCAATAGGCAACTACTGAGTCAAAACTATGCCTCACACCGGTGATACACTACAGAAAAAAGAACTGAGACAGAGAGAGAAGATGGAGAGAGGGAAAGAGAGAGAGGGAGATGAAAAGAGAGAGAGAACGGGATGCACTGTGGCTGCACGATGTGGTCTAACTCTGTAAATGTGAATGCTCTCTTCAAGTCTGAGGCCATAACATTTCCACACAGAGTTCCTCACTTTTATGAGTTCATCTGCATGCAAGCACCATTTGGCCAATAGGAATAATCTAATTGAATTATAGGAGAGAGAGATGGAGAGAGAGAGAGATGGAGAGAGAGATGGAGAGAGAGAGAGAGATGGAGAGATGGAGAGGGAGAAAGATTGGTGCACAAAGGTTCTCACGCAACTTCTGTTCAAAATAATTAGAGCTGATGTAGATACTGACATAACTCAGGGCAAGGTCTCCTAATGCACACATACACACACACACACACACACACACACACACACACACACACACACACACTCACTCACACAGACACACACACACACACAGAAAAAATACACACACATACTTACACAATCACACACTCACACACAGATGTATAATCAACAATACAAAAATATGCACGCACGCACGCACGCACACTCACTGTCCTATCTTTGAGTTTGACATCGAGAAGGGCACTCTGTCCCAGCAGCAGTGATTCATTCACAACTAAGAGCCCCCAAACCCCCCCTCCCCCGCCCCCCCCCATGATAGAGAGATGGAGCGAAGAGAGTGAAGCAGGACGGAAGAAGAGAGGAATCAGAACGATGATGGCGATGGCAGGAATATAGATGCTGGAGCCTCATTTGGACCCTATTCCATTCACTAAAGGAAATGAGAGAACCCCGAAGAACAGATGCTTCGTTTGATTACCATTTTCAGTTTTGAAACATCACAAAATGCCTCCAAGAGATGATTCAGAGTAAAACAACCTAGCGTCTATTTATGGGTGATGACGAGTTCTAGCTTTCGTTTGGGAGCGTCAATCGGAGCAGGGTTGATCTTGACCATGTTGACCTCAACAACAAAATGGCTAAAAGTGATAGCGCAAGGGGTACAACACCACGTCAAAGCTCAGAATAGCACAGTACCAAAATACAATAACAGAGTATGTACTCTTAGTAAGTGTACCAAGAGGTAATAATGACTGCTCAGGAAGTCATGGCATTGGCTTAACTCATACGGTTGGTGCCATCTTGACGTGTTATGACTGACTTGTACTTGGCGTGTTCTTCACTGAAATAAAATAAGAAATCAGCAAATTCGAGTCGACCAGTGTGCGGTGATTTGACACTTTTTTGGATTTTACTTGTTCTTGACTTGCCTTCAAGATGGCGGCGACCGGAGGACATGGATATGCTAATGAGCATGAATTCATGTATTTGATACTAATCTTGATTGGTTCAATGGTTCATAGACAGCAAATCATGGTTTACTAATGTTCCATTAATAGTTATTTTATCATTAACTAACAGTTAAGTAACAATTCAAAATGTTTACTAATAATATGTAAATCATTTCTCATAGAGGAACAGGAGAAGAGGTACAGTAGTGTAGAGAGGAAGAGAGACTGAGCAACACTTTGTAAACACGAAACCAACACTTCCCCATCAACACACACACACACACACATTCTGACATGACACTCTCACAATATATCACCTCATTATATAAACTCCAAGTTTTGTAACATGGCCTACGAGAGCAGTCCATGCTGTATGCCAATGGCCTACCACTCTAAACACACGCCTAGACTTCTTAACCCAACACATTTTTCTGTCACACTCTCAGTTTCCGTATAAAGGACATTCTTCCCAACTCCTCCTCTCTGATTCAGCCAGGATCAGACATAACCAGCTCTGACAAACCCCTGTCCGTGCTTTCAACAAGAGAGGCCCATAACCTTAGTATCAGACAAAACTGGACTTGACAGAAACCCCATACAACCTCCAGGATGAGGACGATTAAGACAATGCTGAAACTATTGGATCAGATGGTAAGCTGATCCCAAGAACCTGACTTTAGCATACGCTCTCCCTGAACTCATAAAACTGCTGACACCCACCCTTGGCCACTTTCCTGTGCACTTTGCAATGTTATTAATGCACAGGTTGGAGTCCCATCAAAGACGAGAATACAGCTTTTGCTATTGCATGTCTGCAAATGGGTTTGTCTCCTTGTCTCCGTTGGTGATGAAACCAAACAACACTTGGTTAGTATAATGAACTTGAAAACATTCAAAATTGACCAAGAACCGTCCCCACAGGACCAGTGGCATCGTGAACTCAAGACAACTGGAACTCAAACAGTTCACCACAGAGCCCTTTTAAAAACCAGCAAGTAGTAGCAAACAGAAACAGTGCTGCCAGGTCTTACCAGGTCTCGTCGTTTTTGAACTCCATTTCTCCGTACGTGTCCTCGAAGTCCTCTCCGCCGCCCTTGGCCAGGCCCTCCATGGTGCGGAAGGGGACGATGACGGTGCCCCGGGCGCCCGAAGTCCGCAGCACCTTGACCTCCATGACGCCGATGCTCTCGCTGACGTGCACGTTGTCGCTCTCGAAGGTGAAGATGCCGGCGTGGTCGTCGTCCAGGATGGTCACCGTGGCGACGGCGGGGAAGCCCAGCACGGCCTTGGGGTAGGGCAGGCTGTTGGGCGACAGCATCTCCTCGTCCTCCTCCTCCGTCTCCAGCACGCGCACGTTGCTCAGCCGCACGAAGAAGTGCTCGTCCTCCTCGAAGATGTCGTCGTCGATGATGCCCACGGAGATCTCCTTGACCACCTCGCCGGGCTTGAAGGCCAGCGTGCCCTCGGTGAACTCGTAGTCGGCGCCAGCGTTGGCCGAGCCGTCCTCCGTCTTGTAGTCCACGTAGACGGTCTTGGAGACGTCGCCGCCGTGTCGCGAGACGGCCAGCAGGGCGGCGCCGCAGTTCTCCAGGCACTGGTAGACGGCCGGCTCGAAGGCCACGCGCGACACCAGCTCCGCCCCCTCGCACGGCTCGCCCTCCACCCGCACCTCCGCCACGCTGGCGCTGCGCTTGGCCTGCTCCGCCACGTGCTTCTTCAGGATGTTGCCCGCGCCCGTCATCATGCGCGTGGCCTGGATGCGGTAGAAGGCGCGGCTCTTCTGCTGGTGCGACAGCGCGTAGTAGTTGGCCATCTCCACCAGCTGGTCCAGCTCCTTCTCCGGGTGCTTCTGCTTCAGGTCCTTCAGGTAGTGGTGGGGGGAAAAAATCGATTCTGTTCAGTATCGCGATATTTTGTGCATGCAATTATATCGATACGAGTAGCTCAAAGTATCGCAATACTTATAATCTAATTATCTATTTTACTTTTATTTGAGGCGAGTTTACTCAGGGTTTACTCTGATCACATTAAATTTGCTAGATAGATAGATAGATAGATACTTTATTGATCCCCAAGGGGGAAATTCAATATATTACGCTCTCAAGGTGAAGCTTGTTGTGGCGTTTTATTGTGCATTCAACGGCAATTTCAAATCGAAAGTGTGGGTGTGTTTCGGTTTTCAACAAAAAGCAAATAGTAAGGACCTTGATATGCACCATGCCATGACAAAGTGAGTTGAACAGTGTTATTTTCCTTATTTTTTGTAATGCCTTCAAACAATATGATACATGAATAGCAATATATCGCAGAATCGAATCGAAATACTTGTTGTATCGCAATATGTGTAGAATCGCAATAATATTGAATTGTGGCCCAAATATCGCAATAGTATCGAATTGTCATTCTTTTGCCAATTCCCACCCCTACCTTCAGGATGCGGATCATGTCGCGCCGAGACTCGTCCACCTCCTTCCCTCCTCCTCCTCCTCCTCCTCCTCCTCCTCCTCCTCCGGCGCCGTCCATCAGCCCGACCAGGTTGCTGGGCAGCCCGTGGGCGCTGCCGCCGTCGCCGGCGAAGTGCGAGTTGGCCATCTTGCCGTCCATCTCGATGCTCTTGGCGCGCTCGGTCTCGGTCTCGATGATGACGCCGCGGTGGTGGTGCTTGTCCGGCCGGTACTTCTTGTGCATGTACTTGTAGAAGAGCAGGCGGCGGTCGGCGATCCAGGCCAGCAGCACGCAGATGGGGAAGAAGGCCAGGGTCAGAAGCCCCTCCCACACCTGCACCACGTTGGGCGAGAAGACGGCCAGGATGATGTAGAGCCAGATGTAGGCGAAGATGCTCCACGCGGCCGTGATGAAGAACACGCGCAGGTGCTTGACCTTCCGCACCTCGCCCTCGGGGATGACCGACACGCACAGCCCGATGATCACGAACATGTTGAAGGCCGCGCTGCCCACGATGGTGGACGGCCCCAGCTCGCCCGCCTGGAAGTCGTGGCCGCACACCTCGATGACCGACAGCATGATCTCGGGCGCGGACGAGCCGAGCGCCATCAGCGTCAGGTTGGACACGGTCTCGTTCCACACGCGGATGGTGGCGGTGCTGGTCTCACCGTTGGGCCGCTTGATGACGATCTCCTTCTCCTGCGACGTGATCACCTCGATGGACGCCATGAAGCGGTCGGCGATGATGGACACGCCCAGGAACATGTAGATCATGGCCACGAAGTAGACGATGACCCGGGCCACCTTGTCGCCCATGGTGGGGTCCTCCGGGTACCATATGGGCAGCAGGATGCCCGGCTGGCATCGGGACTGCGGCTTGCAGGTGGAGTTAGCGAGGGGTAGGGGGCTGGGCGTAACGCGCGCTTCCGTACACATGAAGGCGATCGCCGTGGCAACGAGGCCGAGCCAGAGGCAGGCCCCCGAGGAGCCCGGCGCTGTCGTCCTCCTGGAGCGGTCCATGCACCCTCCGTCGTCTCAAGGGTCCGTCCTCTCTTGCTGCCCCCCGGGGATCCAGCACTAGGCTGAGTTGGGTTCCTGCCTGTGCACACGGTTGGTTCCCCCCACGCGACCGCTCTACCTGGAGAGAGAGAGGACAGCCAGAGCACAGCACAGGTGAGACACACACACACACACACACACACGCACGCGACCGCTCTACCTGGAGAGAGAGAGGACAGCCAGAGCACAGCACAGGTGAGACACACACACACACATGGACACTCATGACTGCACTTAATATCCATGTGCACACACACACACACACACACACACACACACACACACACACACAGTCACACACACACACGCACACACAGGTATGCATGTGCGCACACACACACACACGCACACGCACACGCACACACACACACAGAACAAACAAACGCACATGCACGCACGCACGCACACACACACACACACACACACACACTCACATACTGTTTCATTTATTGACAAAACGGCATCACACACATACGTACAGTAATAACACACACTGTCTCATTTATTCAATAATTCTCATCAATCAACTTCTCATAACTGCATTTTGTTTATGACTAGTTTGTCTATACTGCACCCTGCTATACGTTAAGATCAGCTATATTATCAGCTGTCTTAATGTGCCCCAGGACACATTGATATCACTATACACTACAGCTCCACACAGGCTTGTGACATCACGAGTGCAATACCATTGGCCAAAAATCACATTGGAGCTGTTCCACTTAGACAGATGTACAAGATGAGGAATCTAGGAATGGATTTATTATTCATCTATTTATTTTCTGTTCTGGTCTGGACGGGAGCGATGACGGTCTGACCATCGTAACGTGCTGATCTGGAAGAGCCGATCCTACGTGTGCTCCACACACACACACACGCACGTGCACGCGCACACACACACGCACACACACACACACACACACATGCGCACACACACACACACACACACACACACCTCTACCCTCCCTCATGCTCTAATGCACGTGAGCAGTGCATGTCTGGGCCCTCTCAGGTGTGGCTACACACACACACACACACACACACACACACACACACACACACACACACACCCACCCACACACACACACACACACACACACACACACACACCCAACCAACCGTGTGTGAACAGAGATATGGCGCTGTGAAATATTTAGCGTCAGCTGTTTATGATGCAATATTTACAGCATTTGGTTCCATTTGGGCGTGGAGTCTCGCTGCCGTGCTCTAATGAGTCCCTGAGACCAGGACACATCAGGCATCAGACAGGAGCGTTTCATAAGGGCACGCATGAAACACACTCACACACACACACACACACACGAGACAGTGACGGAGACAGTGGAGATGAGGATGTTTCACAGCCACACACACCGACTGCTGTTCAGCAGGCATACCAGAGGGATAGCATTAGTGATCCTATCACCAGAGGGAGACACACACACACACACACACACACACACACACATACACACACACATACACACACACACACACACACACACACACACACACACACACACACACACACACACACACACACACAGCTTCTTCTAGAACACAGAACAAAATGCTCCAGCAGGCACAAACTGGGAGCACGAGATGTTCTGACATAAGATGAGGAGAACAGCATCAGCCCCAACTCCCAGGACCAGCTAACGCTAACGGCATTCACTGCCCATTCCCAGTAACCACAGGCTAACGCTAATGCCCATGTGACCACAAGCTAACACAAATGGTAACACCATTCCCTGACCATGCCCAGTCACCACAAGCTAACACTAACGGGAACACCATTCCCTGAGCATGCCCAATGACCACAAGCTAACGCCATTCACAGTGACCACTAGCTAACTCTAACGCCATGCCCTGTGACCACAAGCTAACGCCATTCTCAGTGACCACTAGCTAACTCTAATGCCATGCCCTGTGACAACTAGCTGACTCTAAGGCCATGCCCTGTGACAACTAGCTAATGCCATTCTCAGTGACCACTAGCTAACTCTAACGCCATTCTCTGACCATGCCCATTGACCAAAAGTTAACACTAATGCTAACAGCAAATATTGTCTAGTTACTTTTTGCTTTAGAAACCGTCTCTGCTAAGTGACCACTAGCTACCGCTAACACCAACACCGTTCCCTGAGCATGCTCAGTGACCACTAGCTACCGCTAACGCCAACACTGTTCCCTGAGCATGCCCAGTGACCACTAGCTACCGCTAACGCCAACACCGTTCTCCGAGCATGCCCAGTGACCACTAGCTACCGCTAACGCCAACGCCGTTCTCTGAGCATGCCCAGTGACCACTAGCTACCGCTAACACTAACACCATTCCCTGCCCATGCCCAGTGACCACTAGCTACCGCTAATGCTAACACCGTTCCCTGAGCAAGGCCAGTGACCACTAGCTACCGCTAACGCCAACACCTCTCCCTGAGCATGCCCAGTGACCACTAGCTACCGCTAATGCCAACACTGTTCCCTGAGCATGCCCAGTGACCACTAACTACCGCTAACGCCAACACCATTCCCTGCCCATGCCCAGTGACCACTAGCTACCGCTAACGCCAACACCTCTCCCTGCCCATGCCCAGTGACCACTAGCTACCGCTAACGCCAACACTGCTCTCTGAGCATGCCCAGTGACCACTAGCTACCGCTAACGCCAACACTATTCCCTGCCCATGCCCAGTGACCACTAGCTACCGCTAAAGCCAACACCATTCCCTGCCCATGCCCAGTGACCACTAGCTACCGCTAATGCTAACACCGCTCCCTGCCCATGTCCATTGACCACTAGCTAACGCTAACACCACTCCCTGCCCATGCCCAGTGACCAGTAGTAGCTACCGCTAAAGCTAACACCACTCCCTGCCCATGCCCAGTGACCACTAGCTACCGCTAACTCCAACACCTCTCCCTGCCCATGCCCAGTGACCACTAGCTACCGCTAACGGCAACACTATTCCCTGCCCATGCCCAGTGACCACTAGCTACCGCTAACGCCAACACTATTCCCTGCCCATGCCCAGTGACCACTAGCTACCGCTAACGCTAACACCATTCCCTGCCCATGCCCAGTGACAACTAGCTACCGCTAACGCTAACACCGTTCCCTGCCCATGCCCACTGGCCTCATGCCCGCATCCTCTCCCTGGAAACGCTCTAATCACCCAGCAGCCATCCCTTCACTTCACGGGCAAGAAACACAAGATGCCAGCTTTGTACATGTGCCAAGGCATGTGTGTGTGTGTGTGTGTGTGTGTGTGTGTGTGTGTAAAACCACTGCAGCCTCCCAAAGCCAGACACACTCATTCCAAAGCAAAAAGCCCTGGATGGTTCAGCCGATTCAATTGCGTTCCATTTCCCTGGAGTTCGCTTCTCTGTTTCCGCCTTGTTCCTTCTGTGGGGATGTTCCCCACACACACACACACACACACACACACACACACACAAGCTCAGAGGAGCTCTGTGTCTCTCGCAGTTCACAGGTTTGGCTCTTTTTCCGTTTCATCTGGGTGTGCGGAGGGAGGATAGTGAGAGGATCTCCGAGAGATGCTGACGATCTCCGAGGAAACGGAGGAGTGTTCATCGCACTCGGGGTGGAACTGGGGTGTGAGATTTCAGAGGCTGTTTAAAAGAACCCCACCTTACGATGAGTCAGTGCATGCATGTGTGTGAATGTGAATATCTTTGTGTGTGTGTGTGTGTGTGTGTGTGTGTGTGTGTGTGTATCTGAGTGTATTCGTGTGTGTGTGTGTGTGTGTTTCGTTCCACCTCTGAGCTAAGGCCTTGATCAGCACAGGATTTAAAAATGCCCCAACTAAGCAAACCCCACCCTGCCCAGAAACAGAGAGGGTGTGTGTGTGTGTGTGTGTGTGTGTGTGTGAGAGAGAGAGAGAGAGTGAGTATATGGCTCAATGAAAGAGAGAGAGGAGAAAGAAAGAGAGAGAGAGAGAGAAGAGAAAGAAAGAGAGAGGGAGAATCACTGACTACACAGAATCCCAGTCAGGTTGGCAGGGCTCCGTGTGCTCTAAGAAAAGCTGCTCTGATCTGCTAGTGCCTCCCCAACAAGGTGGGTTCCCTCGGCAACACATGAAGGCCCCGTTTGAAAGGCTTGTTCCCTCGGTAACATGAAGGCCCCGTTTGAAAGGGGA
>NC_085013.1:29481389-29493889 GCF_963854185.1 Sardina pilchardus
CTGGGGCACAGCCCAGTAGAACTCTGGTGCAGTTGGAATGCTACGTATCTGTTCCAAAAACCAGGAAATAAACTGCCATTTTTGCAACGTTGCCAAGCAATACCACTGATCTATAAAGAATACCTGGATAGAGCATCTACGTCAAAATTCTGAAGCCTACATGGCGGCGGCCATTATGGGACCACTTGCCATAGGAATGCATAGACAGTAAAAGACAGTAAAAGAATGTTGCCGTTCTGCAACAATGGAATTGGAACACATCGCCGCCATTATGGGACCACTCGGGACAGTTCTATTGGCTTCATTGTTGATGGGTCAGCAACAATGAGATAGTCTATCCAGGTATTCTTTATAGATCAGTGAGCAATACTGGTAAATAGACATAAACAGACCCGGGTCCGCAAACAACAATGTGATGTGAACAGAGGCCAATAAGTCAGGGCTAGGGAGAGTATACTACAGTATACTATACTATACTATACTACCATACTAATTACACTGGGGTACAGTCCAGTGAAAAGGTCCCTGTGTGAAGACAACTTGGGAGTTGATTCCACTTACCGAATACACCTATAGTAGAGCCACTGCACACACACACACACACACACACACACACACACACACACACACACACATACACAGATATTCCACTAACTGATGAATACAGTGGAGCCACTACACACGCGCACACACACACACACACACACATTCCACTTATCGAATACACTTATAGTAGAGCCACTACACACACACACACACACACACACATACAGATATTCCACTTACTGATGAATACAGTGGAGCCACTACACACACACACACACACACACACACACACACATTCCACTTATTGAATACACTTATAGTGGAGCCACTGAATATTGTAAGGCACAGTAGGCTACTGTACTATGACTCCATTGACCATTGTGATGGTCACTCTGTTGATGGCCAAGCCATTACAACTTCTGACGAGAAACGTATTCATGACGAGAAACTGACCCTTAAGAGTGTACCATCACACCGGTGTGTTTGGAATGTTGGGAAATTAACATTCTAAAGAATATCTGGGTTCATTGAATTGTACATAGAATTTTAGAACCTTGAATTGTTGCGGAATGGAATCTTGTGTTAGAATGTTCAAAACCCACCCTTTTAAAGGTTAAAACAGGGTGAACAGAATAAACCCTGTAATATGTCATATTTGCGCTTTCACTTGTGTCACACGCTTTTACTCAGACTGCCTCACCAAGCACTGACCAGTCGTTTGGACAGCACCTTCCTCCCCGGTTACAAACACAACACTGACCAGTCATTTGGACAGCACCTTCCTCCCCGGTTACAAACACAACACTGACCAGTCATTTGGACAGCACCTTCCTCCCCGGTTACAAACACAACACTGACCAGTCATTTGGACAGCACCTTCCTCCCCGGTTACAAACACAACACTGACCAGTCATTTGGACAGCACCTTCCTCCCCGGTTACAAACACAACACTGACCAGTCGTTTGGACAACGCCTTCCTCTCCGGTTACAAACGCAGCACTAACCAGTCGTTTGGAGAACGCCTTCCTCTCCGGTTACAGACGCAGAACTGACCAGTCGTTTGGCAAACGCCTTCCTCTCCAGTTACAAACGCAGAACTGACCAGTCGTTTGGCAAACGCCTTCCTCTCCAGTTACAAACGCAGAACTGACCAGTCGTTTGGCAAACGCCTTCCTCTCCGGTTACAAACGCAGCGCCCAGTGGGCGGCCAGGGCAGGGCAGGGCGGGCCGTGGTGGGCAGGAGGTGAGCGTGGCAGTGGCCAGGGGTCAGGGGTCGGGGGTCAGGCAGAGGGCTGATTATCTAACGCCGTCATGCTAGACGCTGAGACCCATGCACTGGCACTCATCTCATGCCCAGAATGTGAAACCAAAGACCCCATGCAGGTCTCTGACTTCTCTCTATTCTGGACCCCCCCTCTCTCTCCTCTCTCTCTCTCTCCTCTCTCCTCAAAAAGTCTTTCCATCGGTTGTAAAAAAACCTGTGTAATATCACACTGTCTTTTTCACACTGGTGAATCTTCCTCCCTCTCACCTTTTCTCTCTCTCTCTCTCTCTGTCTCTCTGTCTCTCTGTATAGTGAACAGGTTGGGCATGCCCAGGTATCTCCCTGCATACAAAGACTGTGTGTAGTGCGGCTCTCTATGCCTCAAACCAAATTCATTAGAACTTTCTAGCCAGAATGTGATTACTTATTTAATTGGATGATTTACCATCTAAAGTATTGCATTATAATTGCATTACCCAAACAGCTGAATCTTAATGGTTTCTTTCTTTTCGTATTGCATTTACAAATATCATTAAACATACAATCAACAAATACTGTGGCTTATACTAGCATATTCTGCATTTCCATGGTGACTTTTTCAAACTTAGAAAACTATTTTTTTTTTTGTTTGTTTTACCATCATCGCAGGACAGATTCTTATGCGCATTTCTCTGCGGAAGAATTCCTCTGGCGGAAAAGGAAGGCGGTATTTTGAGACGCGCGTCTCTCCGGCCTGCCAACGCCCCCATACTACCAAGTACGCCCGCAGTGATTCTGACGAGGGCAGCGCCTGTAGCAATTAGACGCTCCGGAATAATTACCATACTAATAATGGTTAAACGCTAATGTGTTCTCGCTCTCCATTAGCGGACAGATATTTCTGCCCAGAGGACAGTGGACTGATGACAGCGTTCAAATGCCAGCCCCTATGCCGGTCTGTCAGCATAGAACACAATTCGTGGCCAAGCTACGTGAGTGGTCAAAGAAAGCGCATTAAGTCGAACATGAAAAATAACGGACTCACTGCGTGTAGAGAAAAACAAACAAACCAAAAACACTAACCAGACTACTTTACATTGCTGGGGTTTGCTGTTTAGCTTGTTATTTTTCATCTCATAATATTATATTAATGAGCTGAAGCTTTAGGGTGGCCAAGAGTCACAGTTAACGACAAAGATATCGCGGCGGCCCCAGCAGCAGGGTCGTGCTCGTGCAGCTTAATAACAATGCTGAGTACGCTCGCGCCGCACGTCCCCTGAGGCCGTGTGATGTGGACTTCTTCCATTTTTGTGCACAGCGCTTGCAGAGGTAAGCTCGCGACTATTCGGTATGAACGGCAGAGAGAGAGAGAGAGAGAGAGAGAGAGAGAGAGAGAGAGAGAGAGAGAGAGAGAGAGAGAGAGAGAGAGCTGACGAGGTGTCGGAAGGCTGGAGAACTCGAGAAGGGCCCATGCGACTCGCTCCCTCCCTATTTTGGGAAGAGTCCCGTTAAAGGAGGCGATTTGAGACCGCCGTAAACAGTGCGAGGGGCGGGGAACGTCAGCTGTTACGGAATTAATCATGAAGGGGCACTCCCCCCTCCGCACCTCCGACCCCGGTTCACCTGTGAGGAAAGGCTGGCGGCCAAATATTCCACACATGTGGCCAATGCAAGGCGCCATAGCTGTGGGTCTAAACGCACCGAACGGCTCTTTAAGTTGTAGCCCTGGCCTCCTACAAGCAACAGTCATCACTCCCGCCATGATTGAGCTCTAGATGAGAGCATGTGACAGTCACGGTGACTTCACAAGTCGGTCTGGATAACATCCGCAAAGCCCTCTACTCAACTCGGTGACTAATAACTTCAGGCCGCCCATAGTAGGCCGGTCGAATGTCCTGACCACCTTAAACCCAATACCACGGAGCCACTGACCTGTGATGTTAGACCGCTGTCTCGTATTTTAAGACATGTCTTGGCCTGCAGCCTCCCCCGCTCACAGCGACACGCGAGGGGCCTTGCATCGCAGCATGCGTGACACACACACACACACACACACACACACACACACACACACACACACACACACACACACACACACACACACACACACATAGCGGCACGCACAGTGAGCAATTGCGTTCATTGGAAGAAATGCAAATGTAATCACTAAAGGCAGACCCTCGCCACCGGTTGTGACAGCACACGGAGAATTCCCTCCCGCCATGCTCGGCTAATGCAGCCCGGCTCCTTGGCAAGTAGCTGTGGATGAAGGCGTGCGCTAAATGAATAAATGTAATGTAAGGTAATGTAATTCGACGAGGCACGGGCTGCATATGCACAGCGCAGCATGGCAAGAGCCACTCGGCATAAATCACACCTACCCCTCCGCCCAAATCTACATAGCTCAGGATTTGCTATGTCTGAAATGTAACAAGTAAAAGTTCGACCCACCCAGTGTTATCATTATGATTGTTATAATGATGTAGCGATGACAGTTAGCAACAAATAACTAACTGCATCTCATTAGTATTATTTTGATTATTATTATCATTATCATCATCATAATAATAATATTAATAATAACAATTGGTATTATCATTATTGTTGTGTAGCCTATTCTTGTTGTCACACGGTCAAATGATGCAAAGTAGTGCTGCGTTTCACCATGCTGAAGTAAAAATTCTGAGGCTAGTGATATCCAATTAAGTGACGAGCCTGGATGCATCGCTGGAAAATCAAGGAACTCGCAACATAATGCATAATCGTTCGTGAATAACTGGCATGGCCAACTTAAACCTGGCCGCACGCACCAGCTGTGCGCCCGATGCCGAAAGCCTGGCCGACACACAGCAACAACAATCACGTACCTGGCTTTAGCTCCGGAGAGAGGAGGGCTTTTTTTTTCTGAGATCAGAGATTGCACAAGATAATCCCCTTCGAATTACATATATGTCGCCGGGAATCTGTTGTTTTACGTAATTGGACGTTTGTCAGCGTGCGCTTGTCGGTGTGTATTCTCCTCGCGCTCCGTCAGACGCGAAGCCCTCCCGTGGCAGAATACCCCAGGGGCGATATCGCTCTCCTCACACGCGCACCGAGGCTGATTCCCGTGCCTGTCCAGTTCCGGTGGATCGATTGAACCGGAGAAGAGATGCCTCTCTGCGCTCTCCCCAGTGTTAGCCCCTCAACGCGTCTCTCTCTCTCTCTCTCTCTCTCTCTCTCTCTCTCTCTCTCCTCTCTCTCTCTCTCTCTCTCTCTCTCTCTCTCTCTGATGGATAGACCAGACACCGGGCTGTCAGCACGGACGAGGGAAGCGCGTTCTCAGATCGAAGCGTCGGTGAAAACGGGAGCCTTGGAATCCATGCAGTCGACTCTTCTCAGAGCCCCGAGCAACAGCGGCGTCGTCCCCCTCCTCTCAGGTTTCCGTTAGCGTAGAAATAGAGTCGCGCGCCGCCAAGGCCCCCCTACTTAAAAATAATGTCAGGAATAAAAAAACATCAACCGCGATGCCACCCATGGAGAAGATCAGAGTCGAAGACGTTTCAATCCATCCCTTTCCGGACGCGATGATCCGCGCTCCACGCCAGATGTCTTATGCAGCATGAGCAGTCGCTACCTAACCTAACAGCCGGTGATTTAGAACAGTTTTACATCCTCATCTTTTCCGCAGGATCACAGATTGTTCCCGTGACTGGGGTATCCATTCGCTCCACCATCGCAGAGGATGATTCAAATTGCGAATCTCAGGCAAGGGTAGGCTGATCTTTCCCTCTCCGCTTCACCCTCCGCCCCCTTCTCCAAAATTCACATAGGGTAAGATTCTCTCTCTCTCTCTCTCTCTCTCTCTCTCTCTCTCTCTCTCTCTCTCTCTCTCTCTCCCTCTCCCTCTTTCTCTCTATCTCTCCCTCTGTGTCACACACGCACACACAGAGAGACATACACACACACACACACACACACACACACACACACACACACACACACACACACACACACACACACACACACACGATTCTACGTCATCCTATCAGCTGGAGGAGAAGGGCTGCACACCGGCTGCATATACCCTCTATACGCAACCGGGGAGCGCGGAGCAGATGAAAGCGTACGCTACACGCGATGTCTAATGAGAATATTTGCAGGAAAAGGACCGTCTCAGCGGAGCAAGTCAGTGAGATCTCCGAGCTCCTGTGTGCAGTCGTGGAGCAGCCTACACGCGGATACCGGGAGTTTTGCATCTCTATTTTTAGCCACGGACATAGAATGTGGCCCTTAATGTTGGCCGCTCGCGCAAATGAAATCAGTGCTGCAGATCAGCATGGGCGAAACATGACTAACATCCATGTTCTGAATTTTGTGACGTTTAATACTAGGATGGCTGTCATGGGAATACCTCAGAGGAGATGGAGGAGAATCTGTAGCGATGCCTAATGAAGTTGTTAGCAAATACACGGCTATATCGTGCACGTTGTTAAGTCAGTTAGGATGCTGCGCGCGCGCACACACACACACACACACACACACACACACACACACACACACACACACACACACACACACACACACACACGACGAGAGGGAGAGAGAGAAGTTCAGAGATTTGACAGTAACACCCGTTTATTGAATTAGTCATGAATACAATAGCACATCAATAGCAACCTTCCCAGAGCCACAAATACACCCCTTACTAAAAAATAACAAATATACCTCCAACTTAAAAACAAAAACATCTTCCAAAAAAAAAAAAACACCTGCCCATCCTACACAGCCCCACCCCCCTCCCAAACCAAAAAAACCCACAAAAACTCATACCCTCAATATCTATAACCAGGTATGTATACTCAATTTTGATAGCAGCATACCCTCGATCACAGGGTCTTCCATAGAGCCAATCAAATGTTGAGGAGCAGCCACCCACTCCCACCCTATTTCCTCCATACATTATATTGCATTACACTACGTTACATTACATTACATTACATTACACTACATTCCATTCCATTCCATTGTGTCACCTGAGGCCCCTGACACACACGTGATGATAAAACACTTGTACTTCCTCAGCTACCCGTCAAGTTCTCCAGAGCTCTCCGATCTCTCGCATGACATGAACTAGCGGTGTAATAACACTCGCTCCCAACTGCATGACTCAGCTCTGTCACGTGTTTGTTCGTAGCTGTGGCCCTGTGATCAAACCTGCATTGTAGACCGACAGCACACTTCTCTAGTGGGGTACACTTCTCTACTGGGGTACACCTGTGACGTATCCACCTGCAGAGGACTGCGCAAGTGGCAGTCTGATGGATTGAAAAAAAAACGGTTGGCCATGCCATCAAAATGAACACATAGACAGGAGAACCTCAGGTCATCCAGGTTCAACAGACAGACAGAGAGAGGGAGAGAGAGACAGAGAGCGAGAGAGTGTGGGAAAGGGAGAGAGAGAGGCATATGGTATTCTACAGCAGATATTTGGGTGCATTTGATTTCAGAGTTTTCATCTCAAGGAAGGCACGGTGGCGCTGAAAGTGAAAGCTCACGGGTATTCTTGGGCTCTGCTCCATGTTACAGCAGGGAGTCGTCCCTCTTCCTCTAGTCCCTCTCCCACCTCCTCGTCCGTCCCTACATTTGTGTGTGTGTGTGTGTGTGTGTGTGTGTTTGGGGCGGGGGGGGGGCTTGGACTGTGTGTGTAGATGGCCTAGACAGAAGTACTGGGGCACGCCTTTCTGTGTCCTTGTCCAATGTTATCAAGTTGAACAAGATGCATACATTAGTCACCATAGGTGTTAATAACCCCCCTATATTAGTCACCATAGGTGTTAATTACCCCCTATATCACATACATTAGTCACCATAGGTGTTAATTACCCCCCTATATCACTTGGCCACGCAGAACCAAACGTTCCCTTCCATTGCTCCTCTAGGCCGTTTTAAAAGCCCTTGTCTGCCCACCAGGTGACACATCTCTTGGAGTACGGCTTGGGCACAATCAAATTAGGTTCAGATTATTTAAAACAAAACAAAGTCTAGAGTCTGGAGCCAGCGCAGTAAATTCCGGTATAAATCACGGCCCGGTGCCAAGGTATACGGAGTTAGCCTGTGCTGCGGTGGCCAAACTGTGCCGGTGTGGAAACAGCTGCTAAATAAAAGAACAGAGCGCGGTATGAATTGGGATGATTGAGCAGTGGCTTTCAAGCGGCCGATGCAATATTCAGCTGAGTTATGAAATCGATACGTCCAACACGGCGCTGACTTATACTCTTGACTCCTGCGTACCTCTGTACTGTAAAGAAACAGCAGATATGAGCGGCCCCAATTTACTGCCCCCTGCCCTATGGCGTCCCACCGCAGCCTCTGGTCATCC
The DNA here is from genome assembly GCF_963854185.1 of Sardina pilchardus. NCBI lineage: Eukaryota > Metazoa > Chordata > Actinopteri > Clupeiformes > Clupeidae > Sardina > Sardina pilchardus. The sequence continues at coordinate 29,489,541 of NC_085013.1, forward strand.
ATTCAGAGCGACTGCTGAATGCTGGAAAACAACACTCTGTGGGCTGTAAAGCACGCCGCGAAATCACCGGAGTCCTTACCTGCCGCGGTCGCCCCGCCAGGCTCCTCCTGCCCCAGAAGACTAGTGGTGCCAACGGCAGCGCCAATGCAGGTGCCCGTGCCAGTGCCGCATGTCTCCGAGATTTACCGCCTCTCCTGGGGCTGAGCGGGTGGCCTTAGCAAGCAGAGCAACTCTCCGCCCCACTATCCGCACTGGTCACATCCACTAGCGCACGCAGGCGGCTACACTAGCAGCTGAGGACGATGCTTCTAGAAGTTCTCCATATACCACGGCCTCCTGGGCTTACCCACGCCATCTGTGCATCAGGAGAACCAGGCTTCTGAGAGAGAGAGAGAGAGAGAGAGAGAGAGAGAGAGAGAGAGAGAGAGCAGTGGAGGGTCAGGCAAGGTGACTAGAGGCAGCAGAAGCTACATCCGCCCCAGTGGACCCTGAGTTGACACGGGCCCATGGTGTGTCCTGTGTCAATGTTCTGTAACTGGTGCAGTAGTCTGAACAGTTGTGGGTTCAATTCCCGGCTTCCACCGTTGTGCCCTTGAGTGAGGCACTTAACCCCAAGTTGCTCCGGGGACAATGGCGCTCGTATGTGTATATGTATATGTATATGTACTGTATGTAAGTCGATTTGTATTAAAAATGTCTGCTAAATGAAAAATGTAAACAACAAGACCAATTTAATTAGTCAGCCACTGGGAACAAGTACACACACACACATACACACACACACACTATAAACTACAACCCCCACACACTCCCTTTCTCTCTCACACAGAGACCCATGCACAGTACCTACACTACAGTACACCCCTTTGCACATCTGAGTTAACACATGAGGAACTCCCCATGCTAGTGCAACGTGTGCCTGATGGTGTGTGTGTGTGTGTGTGTGTGTGTGTGTGTGTGTGTGTGTGTGTGTGTGTGTGCGGGAGAGAGAGATGAAGAGGGAGTGTTTATATCTTTTAGAATATGTAATGTGCGATCCATACTCCATTACTGCTGGAGGATGCTGTAATGATGGCAACGTTTAATACGTTTCATCTGTTCCCCGTAGCTAGCTCCTCTGAAGAGCAAAGCATTAGCGTTTAGCATTAAGAGCTCAGCGTAAACTAGTGTGTGTGTGTGTGTGTGTGTGTGTGTGTGTGTGTGTGTGTGTGTGTGTGTGTGTGTGTTTAGCATTAAGAGCGCAGCGTAAACTAGAGAGAGCTCTGCACCAGTGAACAGCCCCAAAGGAAAGCGCTCGGCCAATTTCCTGTTCTCACAGGAGGAACTTCCTGACAAGCCAGGCTGCTGGGGAGGGGTGCTGCGAGGTGTGTGTGTGTGTGTGTGTGTGTGTGTGTGTGTGTGTGTGTGTGTGTGTGTGTGTGTGTGTGTGTGTGTGTGTGTGTGTGTGTGTGTGTGTCTGTGTTTGAGTTTGTGTTGTTGTGTGTTTGTGTTGGTTTGCATGTGTGTGTAAATGCACATGTGTGTGTGCGTGTGTTTGTCTATCTGTGTGTGTTTGTATGTGGATTTGTGTGTGTGCGTGCACACGTTTGTATGTGTGTGTGTGTGTGTGTGTAGAGGACGGTGTGGGGGCACTACTTGGCCTGGCCAATCACATCATTGTCGTCGCATCCAGCCCACTGGACTCACCTGCAGGCGACGCGATGTCCTGTGTGTGTGTGTGTGTGTCTGTGTGTCTGTGTGTGTGTGTCTGTCTCGCCGGTGAATCTGATGCCAGCTGACGCCGAATAACTAGCCCATAAACAGCCCACTCACTCTCTGACCCCCCCACACTGACCCCCCCGCAGCAGACGGCTGATGCGGAGGACCAAGGTGGGGTCAAGCAGCCGAGCGACCAGGCGCGGGCCGTCACGTCCAGACTCCTTAGGCGCAGAGCGACGCGCAGGTGTGTGTGTGTGTGTGTGTGTGTGTGTGTGTGTGTGTCGCCCGGCACGACCACATGGCTGCCTCGGAGACAGTGAGGGAGAGATAGAGACAGAAAGCGGCACTTAGCGCTGCAGGAGCTGTGTGAGTGTGTGTGTGTGTGTGTGTGTGTGTGTGTGTGAGTGTCTCTATGCATGCAGGTACAGAGCTAACCGCTTCGCTTCAGCAAACATCACCAAGGTTTGAAGATGACATGCACACACGCACACACACACACACACACACGCACACCTACTCAACCTCATTTGCATGTCGATGATTTCCATATTCACGCATTGCGACCTGATGCCAACTGACAGAGAGCACAGCCGTGTGTGTGTGTGTGTGTGTGTGATCCCAGCGCTCCACTCTCGGTTGGCTTGTGCCATATTTTATGAATTGAGCTACTTGGGCTGCTCTGGGCCTCACTGATCTGAATTATCTGCATGTATGCGCCAGCACGCGTGCACACACACACACACACACACACACACACACGTGGTTGGAGTCCCACTCCAGGTGCACGTCATGAGTGTAGCGTACAAAATGTCCAACGGCTGCACGTGATTGACATGTGTAAACACACATGCACTTAGACATGGAATAGACAGACAGTAAATGATACGTTCAGAGTCGGCTGTCGGGTAATAAGGGAACAAATGTGTATGAACAGTGAACACTTAGCCTTTGAGCAAGGTCATCTATCATCTTGAGTATTTATTTGTATTGAGCATGCAATATTCACACATAGTCCAATAATCAGTAGGCTACTCTGTTTAGTTGAGTAGTCATTTATTACTACTAGCTAATTCATTTGCCAACATGTCATTTGCTAACAAGTCATATACATTCATTAATTTAGCAGACACTTTTATCTAAAGATAAAATATACATATGTCAATTATATAACAAGGGCCAACTCAGGGTTAAGTGCTTTGCTCAAGGGCACAACTGTGGTAGCCAGTAATTGAACCTGTAACTTTTCAGGCTACTGCGAGGCTCTACTCCTTAGCCACTATGCTACTGCGTGCTAGCCCAGCTCCTTACCCACTATGCTATTGCGTGATAGGCTGTTAGCCCAGCTCCTCACCCACTATGCTACTGCGTGCTAGCCCAGCTCCTCACCCACTATGCTACGGCGTGCTAGCCCAGCTCACCCACTATGCTACTGCGTGCTAGCCCAGCTCCTCACCCACTATGCTACTGCGTGCTAGCCCAGCTCCTTACCTGCTATGCTACTGCATGCTAGCCCAGCTCCTTACCCACTATGCTACTGCGTGCTAGCCCAGCCCCTTACCCACTATGCTACTGCGTGCTAGGCTGCTAGCCGAGCTCTTTAACCGCTATGCTACTGCATGCTCCTCTCTACATTTCATTAAGGCTGATTCCTTTTAACCAAGGGCACGTGGCGTGGGCAGCAGTGGCCTACTGGTTAGGGCTTCGGGCTTGTAACCTGAGGGTTGCCGGTTCGATCCCCAACCAGTCCACGGCTGAAGTGTCCTTGAGCAAGGCACCTAACTCCTCACTGCTCCCCTAGCGCCGTTAGTTGGGCTGGCAGCTCACTGCTCTGGATTGTGTGATTCACCTCACTGTGTGTTCATTGTGTGCTGTGTGTTCACTAATTCGGTTAAATTGGGTTAAATGCAGAGAACTGAATTTCCCTCATGGGATCAAAAAAGTATATATTTTATTCTATTCTATTCTATTCTATTCTAAGTTTCAGGCCTGTAAGCCCTTCCTCAGACCACTATCATTGTGCTCATTGTGCTGTAGAAAGTAAACAGCTCCAGAAATGCCATAGTATATATCCCATAGTAGCCTACTCATGGGCTCATGATAGTATATCCCATAGTACTCATGATAGTATATCCCATAGTACTCATGGGGTCCTGATAGTATATCCCATAGTACTCACAGGCTCATGATAGTATATCCCATAGTACTCACAGGCTCATGATAGTATATCCCATAGTACTCATGGGCTCCTGATGACGACCTCACTGATGAAGAGTCAGAATATGAAAAAGAATATGAGATGACAGATATAGTCATCAGAGTTCACCACTGGAATGGCCACTTCCTGTTCTTCAAAGGTCACTACTGGAATTGCCACTTCCTGTTCTTCAAAGGTCACTACTGGAATTGCCACTTCCTGTTCTTCAAAGGTCACCACTGGAATGGCCACATCCTGGATAACCGCTCCATTCCTACACAGAGCCCTGGAACTGTGGTGCGAGATAGAGGAATAGAGGGAAGGTGGAGAGAGAGAAAGAGGGATAGAGAGAAGGTGAAGAGAGAGGGATAGAGGAAAGGTGGAGAGAGAGGGATAGAGGGGAGGTGAAGAGGGAGAGAGTGAAAGAGGAGTAGAGGGAAGGTGAAGGGACGCCGCA
>NC_085013.1:29518889-29521389 GCF_963854185.1 Sardina pilchardus
TGTAAAACTCTAAACACATTATCATGCAATAACACACACATTGTACCTGTGATGCCTTTCCGTGGGATGCATAATGTAGCCACAAGGGGCTAAAGCTAAACAGAAACAAAGCTCACGTCATGGGGAACAGTTTTACTGTATTACAACTGCTTGCACACATTTTCAAAGTTGTGTCTTTTATTGCTCACACAAACTGCAAAATGCCTCATATCTCCTGCACATTGACACAAAGCATGTAGTACTGTACACATATCTCCTGTGTTCATATGCTCACATCATATGTTCTAGTGGCTCGGATCTCATCAGAGATTACGGTCCTTGGCCTCCCCATCCTTCTCCTCTTACTCTCACTCCTCTGGCTCTGCCTCTGCCTGTACTTCTACTGTAATAAAGCTCTGATTGCTAATTGTAAGACTGTGTGACAGGTGTTTGCCCATCTGATGAGCCTTGTGTGCATGGTAGGGCTAAGGGCAGTTATCTTTAGAATTTGAATGGCAGTGTGCTCTTTGTGAAAGCAAGAGACTTTCTACATGAAAATTGTGTCTAATGCACAGAATTGTGTGTAGTGTTTTGAAAACAGTGTGTGTTAGTACTGCAATTTCAGTGTATAGCAGAAATTGTGCTTATAGTTTAGCAGAATCGGTTCAGGAGGTTGGTGCATGAGCTACATATTATGGGAATTGTGTCTCAAGTACCAGAAATTGTGTGTTTAAACAATTGAGAAAAACTGTAAATACCCTACAACGCTCGACAAAACCAGAAGAGGGCGACAGAGGACAGATGATCTCAGACATCGCGGTTACAGATGTGGAATTGCACCTGGGTTGGAGACTCTGCTGTAGTGAAGTGTGATAGGAGTTTAACCTTGTCTTTACATGAGCAAGAAAATGGCGGCTATGAATATTCTAAACTTCACAAAAAAGGCTTCATTGATAGTTTGCGAAAAAGTCAGGAGTTCACACAAAAGGAGGTCGCACCATTTGCGATGTCTCGGATGTCTCCTGCTTGATCGACTCCTCAATAAGCCATTGTGAGCATCAGCTGATGATCAGAGTACAGGAATGAATGACCCCCCCTCCCCTTATGTCCCAGAGGTAGCAAATCATTCGAACCTTTAAAATGCCTTACAGGTTTACAGCAGTGATCTCAGACAGGGACATCTGTCATTCTCTGTCACTGCCTGTACTTTATTGTTGTATTGAAGACGAAATCTGTCAACACAGTAGCCTATCTCATGGCTGGGGCTTCCTAACAATGCAGCAGAATAGAAGTGCATGCCAATGATAATGGCCTCTCTATTTGATTTACAAAGAGCATTTTTATGATGAATGGCAAAAGGAAGTATGCATTGTTTTGAAAAGGTTTCTGACACACCAAACAGGAACCGTGGCATTGAAATACACTGTTAGGAACTTCTGGGGACTTATATTATATGGGAACAAAACACCTGAATGAAATGGAAGTGTAATAGGCATATCCAACAGGGATTTGTTTTGACAGCAAACTGAAATAGCGAAAGGCTATCCATGATAAACAGTGAAACATATTACACACACAAAAGATCGAAATAGACCTACTGACATTGAACAGTCATTAAATTACTGATGTATAGGTGTTTTGGTTAATTACTGCTGATACAGAGGAGAATGCATAGCCTATTAATTCACTCAATCCTTCATCACGTTGACGTAACACTCGGCGTAATATCAAACACGCTCGACCGATCAAAGCATGCAGACGGTATCTCTCCATGCGTAACGGGAAACAAACCAGTACCAACGCGCACTGACTCGAGGGTGTCGACAAAGACTACTCCGGAACTCTAGACGAACGACATTTATGCACCCTGGTTGTTTGTAAACGCGAATTAGTGCGGGGATTTGCGAGCGAAGAAATAATACAAGGTAAGCTTTCTTGCTTCTGGATGAAACCATCTGTTCGCTGTCATTAAGACAAGTCGTCCTTTTCGGTGTGATTGGACTCAAGAGTTTGATCTTATATATCAAAGGCGTATGTACCTGTTGTGATTTTGAAAAAATAGTTTATGGTCTTTCACTGTACGAACAGTGAAGTTCGTTATGTGGGTGGTAGAAAAACTTCGGCGAAGGATCTCTCTGTATGCGTGATGTTACACAGCCGCTTTTGCATTACCTGCGCGTAGCCCTGTAGGCTACCAGCACCTTTACCCAGTCTATCTAGTGGCCAAGGGGCATGTTCAAGACACCATTCTGAAAGAGAGAGAGAGAGAGAGAGAGAGAGAGAGAGAGAGAGAGAGAAAGAGAGAAAGAGAGCGATCCCCTACTCTATAGTTCACAGAGGAGCATTTAAACATTCAGTCTTTCAATACGGTCTCCAAATCTCACCTCAGAGGTACAGAGGTACAGAGGAGCTTAACGATCGAGGCTCATCACTTTGATGTTCTAGTTAGATATTTAGTATTTTTAGTTAGCTATAAAGTACTTTATTCTTTATTCGTAAGGTGACTGTTTTCCAGTGAGTA
>NC_085013.1:29526389-29541389 GCF_963854185.1 Sardina pilchardus
AGGGAGAGGGAGGCAGAAAGAGAGAGAGATGAACAAGGCCGAAAGGTACTGGGGGAGTGAGGTTTAGAGACAGAAGATAGAAGAGAGAGAGAGAGAGAAAGAGAGAGAGAGAGAGGGAGGGAAAGAGAGAGAGGGAAAGAGAGAGGGAGAGAGAGAGGCAGAAAGAGAGAGAGATGAACAAGGCCGAAAGGTACTGGGGGAGTGAGGTTTAGAGACAGAAGATAGAAGAGAGATAGAGAGAGAAAGAGAGAGAGAGGGAGGGAAAGAGAGAGAGGGAAAGAGAGAGGGAGAGCGTGTGTGTGAGAATGGCAGTCTCATTAGGAGGACGGAGTGATTTGATTGTCAAGTGCTGGCGGATCGGTGGCGTGCGTCTAAAGCCCTCTGTGCCGTAAGGATCCATGACTCACTCACACACACACACACACACTCACACACACACACAGACCCCAAGCCCCAGTCGACCGCTCCCATACACCAACACACACACACACACACACACACTCACGCACAGAGCCCATGCCCCAGTCGACCGCTCCCAAACACACACACACACACACACACACACACACACACACACACACACACACTCACGCACAGAGCCCATGCCCCAGTCGACCGCTCCCAAACACACACACTCACGGGAGTGCGAGGGAAGTTGGCCGCAGACAAGTCAACACACGAACGCCAATAAATGTATTTCTACCATTTTAATCCCATCAAGGCTTATGTCTAAACACGCCTTCTTGGAAAGGTCAAGTGAGAGTTATAGTCATGAAGCAGAAGCTCTCTGTGTGTGTGTGTGTGTGTGTGTGTGTGACTTTGTGAACTGTGCTTGGTGAGCATGTTGTCGTTTGTGGGGAGAGGGGAGATATCTCACTGCATATCGAGCTACACACACATATTCACACACACACACACTCCTGTTCTGGGAGAGTATCTGGGGCAGCAGGAGGGGAGGCACTCTCTGAACTCAAACTCAAACAGACACCACAGAAATGCTGAGGAACCCAAAATAAATACACAGATGCAAATAGACACTTGCACACACACACACACACACACACTCTCTCTCTCTCTCTCTCTCTCTCTCTCTCTCTCTCTCTCTCGCTTTCACACACACACACACACACACACACACATACGTGGGAACACTTGCAATGTTCTTTGGCTTTGTCAAAATGAATTATTTTTAGGTGTACCTGAGGCCAAAATCTGTCCAAATGTTCTCTGGAGAGTACAGTCTGAGCTGCAAAAACACAAGAGCGCAAGACAACACACTTGTAACAAGGCTTGAGCTTCTGCATGAGGCTGCATATCTGGACAGGTTTGGGTCACAGTGTCTGGCGTACATCATCCACAGGATGTGTTGTACATACATCACCATATAGTCTCAACCCCCCACCCCCCCAAAAAAAACCCCAAAACTATTCAACAGTTGATATGTTGTCTGTACACTATTCTCAATAAATAAATTAAGCCTAAATATTCTGAATTAGGCTTTACATGATTTTTATTTTGTTTTTTACAGTGTCTCTCTTTTGGACACAAGGTTGTGCAATATTTTGTCCAAAGCTTTCACATGAACAGACTGGAACGAAAGCAGAGCATATAAAGTAGAAGAAAAAAACATCTGTCTTTTCTCTTACTTTCCCCTTCTCTCCTTCATAATCAATGGATCTCTCTGTTTCTCTCTCTCCGTTTCTTTGTTTCTCTCTCTCTCCGTTTCTCTGTTTCTCTCTCTCCGTTTCTGTGGTTCTCTCTCTCCGTCTCTCTGGTTCTCTCTCTCCTCGCAGCATGACGGACGTGATCAACACCAGAGAGCCCGGGCGGGAGGACTTCAGCGTGGAGGGAGCCACTGGAGAGCAGGGCATCGCCTTCCAGGTGTGTGTGTGTGTGTGTGTGTGTGTGTGTGTGAACAGGGCATCGCCTTCCAGGTCAGTGTGTGTGTGTGTGTGTGTGTGAACAGGGCATCGCCTTCCAGGTGTGTGTGTGTGTGTGTGTGTGTGTGTGTGTGTGTGTGTGTGTGTGTGTGTGTGTGAACAGGGCATCGCCTTCCAGGTGTGTGTGTGTGTGTGTGTGTGTGTGTGTGTGTGAACAGGGCATCGCCTTCCAGGTGTGTGTGTGTGTGTGTGTGTGTGTGTGTGTGTGTGTGTGTGTGTGTGTGTGTGTGTGTGTGTGTGTGTGTGTGTGAACAGGGCATCGCCTTCCAGGTGTGTGTGTGTGTGTGTGTGTGTGTGTGTGTGAACAGGGCATCGCCTTCCAGGTCAGTGTGTGTGTGTGTGTGTGTGTGTGAACAGGGCATCGCCTTCCAGGTGTGTGTGTGTGTGTGTGTGTGTGTGTGTGTGTGTGTGTGTGTGTGTGTGTGTGTGTGTGTGTGAACAGGGCATCGCCTTCCAGGTGTGTGTGTGTGTGTGTGTGTGTGTGTGAACAGGGCATCGCCTTCCAGGTCAGTGTGTGTGTGTGTGTGTGTGTGAACAGGGCATCGCCTTCCAGGTCAGTGTGTGTGTGTGTGTGTGTGTGTGTGTGTGTGTGTGTGTGTATGTGTGTGTGTCAGAGAGACATCTTCATAATGGTTGTGTGTGTGAACAGGGCATCGCCTTCCAGGTCAGTGTGTGTGTGTGTGTGTGTGTGTGTGTGTGTGTGTGTGTGTATGTGTGTGTGTCAGAGAGACATCTTCATAATGGTTGTGTGTGTGAACAGGGCATCGCCTTCCAGGTCAGTGTGTGTGTGTGTGTGTGTTTGTGTGTGAACAGGGCATCGCCTTCCAGGTCAGTGTGTGTGTGTGTGTGTGTGTGTGTGTGTGTGTGTGTGTGTGTGTGTGTGTGTGTGTGTGTGTGTGTGTGTGTGTGTGTGTGTGTGTGTGTGTGAGAGAGAGACATCTTCATAATGGTTGTGTGTGTGAACAGGGAATCGCCTTCCAGGTCAGTGTGTGTGTGTGTGTGTGTGTGTGTGTATGTGTGTGTGTACTGTATGTGTGTGTGTGAGAGAGACATCTTCATAATGGTTGTGTGTGTGAACAGGGCATCGCCTTCCAAGTCAGTGTGTGTGTGTGTGTGTGTATGTGTGTGTGTGTGTGTGTGAGTACCGTAAAACTCCAAACAATAGCCCGGGCTTTTATTTTGCCAAATCGCCAAAATGCACCGGCGTGTATTTGAGACAGGCGTCTATATGAGACAGGCGTTTAATTTAGTGGTGTTAGTTGAGTGTAGGTTTATTGTAGGATTAGAAATAACTACCCAATAGCATAAGCAGACAGAAAGCATGACAACAGGAGGTTACCACATTATAGTAGGGTAGGCTACTTTATTTAGCCTATAATTCGAATGTGTTTCACAAATCAGATCATATTAGAACTAGCCTACTATAATAGGCTATGTCTTAAATTATTGGCAGCTTAAAATAACGAAACGATGTGACAGCGGGCTGAACAATTCAAGTTACCATCGAGCCTGTGAACTTGTTGCCCCTGATAATACATCAACAATAAAGAATGAATGCTACCCTGTAAAACAACTGCAATCGTGTGATTAAAAATGATCCTATTAATCGCTATCACCGTGATCCTCAACTAGGCTACAAGTTGATTTGCGAATTCCTCCTCCTCGTCGCTCTCCTCCACTTGCCTGCCTTGCTTGCGCAGCTCCCGACCAGATGCGCAGGGCTCTCCCTCTTTGGAGACAGTTATAGCTCATCCTTTACGCACCCTCTTTGGATCAACCGAGAAATATCTTGCCGCTGCTTCTCCCGAATTTTGTTAGGCAAATTTGACAACTGTCAGCTTAAATGTCATTTAATCAAGTCTTTTTCTTTTCCGCCATGGTATTGAGAGAAACGCGGAGAAACGTGGAGAAACGAGAGAAAGTGAAACTAAACAAAGAAAGTTCGTGATAGAATATGTTGTCTAGTGCGCAAATTTAACAAAATGGCATTAATTAAATAATGCAGGACATAGGCCAATGTCGAAAAAAGTTAAGAATTTGGAACTCTATAGCTGGCTTTCACCTCCGCAGTCATGCAATTATAAATTTAGTGTGCGCAATCTGTACCATCGATGATCACCACCACCAGACGATCTGACGGGTATAAGAAGAATAAATACAACTCGAAACAAAAAAAAAACAGACCAGGCTTCTGTTGGAGACCGGCCTATAACCCCAAATCTGTAGTCACACCGGGCGTTTAAAAGAGACATGCGTCTATTTGGGACTCGGCTATTGTTTGAAGTTTTACGGTATGTGTGACATCTTCATAATGGTTGTGTGTGTAAACAGGGCATCGCCTTCCAGGTCAGTGTGTGTGTGTTTGTTTGAGTGTGTGTGTGAGTATGTGTGACATCTTCATAATGGTTGTGTGTGTGAACAGGGCATCGCCTTCCAAGTCAGTGTGTGTGTGTGTGTGTGTGTGTTTGTTTGTTTGAGTGTGTGTGTGAGTATGTGTGACATCTTCATAATGGTTGTGTGTGTGAACAGGGCATCGCCTTCCAGGTCAGTGTGTGTGTGTGTGTGTGTGTTTGTTTGTTTGAGTGTGTGTGTGAGTATGTGTGACATCTTCATAATGGTTGTGTGTGTGAACAGGGCATCGCCTTCCAGGTCAGTGTGTATGTGTGTGTTTGTTTGTGTGTGTGTTTGAGTGTGTGTGTGTGTGACATCTTCATAATGGTTGTGTGTGTGAACAGGGCATCGCCTTCCAGGTCAGTGTGTGTGTGTGTGTGTGTGTATGTGTGTGTTTGTTTGTGTGTGTGTGTGTGTGTGTGTGTGTGACATCTTCATAATGGTTGTGTGTGTGAACAGGGCATCGCCTTCCAGGTCAGTGTGTGTGTGTGTGTGTGTGTGTTTGTTTGAGTGTGTGTGTATGTGTGACATCTTCATAATGGTTGTGTGTGTAAACAGGGCATCGCCTTCCAGGTCAGTGTGTGTGTGTGTGTGTGTGTGTTTGTTTGAGTGTGTGTGTATGTGTGACATCTTCATAATGGTTGTGTGTGTAAACAGGGCATCGCCTTCCAGGTCAGTGTGTGTGTGTTTGTTTGAGTGTGTGTGTGAGTATGTGTGACATCTTCATAATGGTTGTGTGTGTGAACAGGGCATCGCCTTCCAGGTCAGTGTGTGTGTGTGTGTGTGTGTGTTTGTTTGAGTGTGTGTGTGAGTATGTGTGACATCTTCATAATGGTTGTGTGTGTGAACAGGGCATCGCCTTCCAGGTCAGTGTGTGTGTGTGTGTGTGTGTGTTTGTTTGAGTGTGTGTGTGAGTATGTGTGACATCTTCATAATGGTTGTGTGTGTGAACAGGGCATCGCCTTCCAGGTCAGTGTGTGTGTGTGTGTGTGTGTGTTTGTTTGAGTGTGTGTGTGAGTATGTGTGACATCTTCATAATGGTTGTGTGTGTGAACAGGGCATCGCCTTCCAGGTCAGTGTGTGTGTGTGTGTGTGTGTGTGTGTGTGTGTGTGTGTGTGTGTGTGTGTGAGTGTGTGTGTGAGTATGTGTGACATCTTCATAATGGTTGTGTGTGTGAACAGGGCATCGCCTTCCAGGTCAGTGTGTGTGTGTGTGTGTGTGTGTGTGTGTGTGTGTGTGTGTGTGTGTGTGTGTGTGTGTGTGTGTGTGTGTGTGTGTGACATCTTCATAATGGTTGTGTGTGTGAACAGGGCATCGCCTTCCAGGTCAGTTCTCCGGCCCTCCTCCGGCCAGCAGATCAATTAGCCAATCAGACGATCAATATCAATCAGTCCGCCCGTCAATGACCCGATCACTCCATTCCCCCGGCCGATGCACCACTTTACTAGTGTCCAGCGCTGGATAGCGCATCGGGCAGCTCATTTGTAAATGGTAACAGTCGATTAGAGCCAGAGAGGCTAATTTAACCTCATCACGGGCAATCGCAGGCCACCAGAAGATCAATGCCGTTTGTAAACGGTCGAGGAAGAGAAGAGTCCAACAGCATGGCTCTCTTTCCACTCCTCTCTCTTGGTTGTGGGCTAAAACAGATCAGAACAGAACAGATAAACTGAGTTAGTGAAATACTGAATGGGTACAACTGAACTGAATTAAATTATATGAACTGAACTGAATTATATATTTAATAATATTAGGTCAAGGAAGAGAAGAGTCCAACAGCATGGCTCACTTTCCCCTCTTCTCCCTTGTTTGTGGGCTAAATCAGATCATTATATTGGAGGTGCATTCTTTTCTCTCTTTTGGATTGTAAAGGAAGTCGGTTATAGAGGCTGCTGTTATACTGTGTTGAACTGAACTAATGAATGGGTTCAACTGAAGTGAATTAAATGGGTAGAACTAAACTGAGTTAGTGAAACACTGAATGCGTGCAACTGAACTGAATTACTGTAAATGGGTAGAACTAAACTGAATTAGTGAAATACTGAATGGGTACAACTGAACTGAATTGAATTATATGAACTGAACTGAGTTACTGAAATACTGAATTACTGGATGGGTGCAACTGAACTGAATTAAATTGTATGAACTGAACTGAATTATGAATTATTGAATGGGTACGTACAACTGAACTGAATTGCTGAAATACTGAATTGCTGAATGTGTACAACTGAACTGAATTAAATGGCATGAACTAAACTGAATCACTGAATTACTGAATGTGTACAACTGAACTGAATTAAATGGCATGAACTGAACTAAATTACTGAACTACTGACTGGGTACAACTGAACTCAATCAAACTGTGTGAATGAAACTGAATGATTGATTAGCATGAAGTGAAGTGAAATGAGCCAGTGTTTGCTGCGCTGCAGATCTTCCCAGACGGGCGTGAGCGCTACCCCAAGCTGTCCAACTGGTTAACTGATCAGCTGTTCTCTGCGCTGCAGATCTTCCCAGACGGGCGTGAGCGCTACCCCAAGCTGTCCAAGCGGCTGCCATCTATCGTGGTGGAGCCCACGGAGGGGGAGGTGGAGAGCGGGGAGCTACGGTGGCCCCCAGAGGACATGCACAGCGCCGACGCGTCCCACAGACCCACACACATGAGCACCACTCTGGAGCAGAGCCCGCAGGAGCAGACGGGAGGTGAAGACACACACACACACACACACACACACACACACACACACATGAGCACCACTCTGGAGCAGAGCCCGCAGGAGCAGACGGGAGGTGAAGACACACACATACACACACATACACACACACACACACACACACGTGCGTGTGTGCGCGCATGCACACAGAAAAACACACATGCGGACGTCTTCACACTCATGTGATTTGAGAGGAGACAGCACAAGAGCTGAAAAGAAGCAACGCATACACACACACACACACACACACACACACACACACACACACACACACATACTGTATACCTACACACACACACACACACACACACACACCTGTTCCACAGGTGTAGGTTGGTGAAGATGTGCTGCCCACTGCACTGTGAGTGTGTGTAATGACAGGCTGTGTTGCGAGTGTGTGGAGGGTTCAGAGGAGGTGTGTGTGTGTGTGTGTTCCTCTGGGAGATGACAGCTGTCAGAATTAAGGCTGACAAGACATACAGACAGGCGAGATGGAGCCTCTCCGCCCTGTCAGGGTAGCTCTCTCTCCAACAGGGTTGAGTTTGTGTGTGTGTGTGTGTGTGTGTGTGTGTGTGTGTGTGTCTGTGTGTAGGTTGGTGCGTGCGTGCATGCGTGCGTGCACAAATAGCTATATGCACATCCAAACATGTCACTATAAATGTGGATGAGTTTTTGTGGTGTGTGTGTCTGTCTGAGTGAAAGAGTGTGTGTGTATGTGTGTGTGTGTGTGTGTATGTATGAGTGTTTGTGGTGTGTGTGTATGTGTGTGTGTGTGTGTGTGTGTGTGTCTGTGTGTGTCTGAGTGAGAGTGTGTGTGCGTTTATGAGTCTGAGTGAATGTGTGTGTCGTGTGTGTGAGTGAGAGAGTGTGTGTGTGTGTGTGTGTACATCAGGGTTTTCCCCTGTGTCTAAGCCAGTCCCTGTAAGACCAAGGACGTCCTAATAATGATTGTGTGTCTCAGTGAAAGAGTGTGTGTGTAAGACATCTTCATAATGACTGTGTGTCTGAGTGTGTGTCTGAGTGTGTGTGTGTGTGTGTGTGTGTGTGTGTGTGTGAGACGTCTTCATAATGATTGGGGTAATGCATAGAAATGTGCTCTTCCTCAGAGATAACCTGCCCCTGTGGTACCTAGCCAGACTCATCCACACTGGTGTGTTTCTATTGGTCATCTGATAGGCTGGTGTGTTTCTATTGGTCATCTGGTGGGCTGGTGTGTTTCTATTGGTCATCTGGTGGGCTGGAGTCTCTGGAGTGACAGTGTGATGGAGGGTTGTGAGACATCCATTATGAGAGTACCAGTAAAACATCCAACAATCAGTGCTGGGAAGAAAACACACACATGCGCACGGGCGCGCGCGCACACACACACACACACACACACACACACCTGCACACACACACACACACACACACACACACACACACCTGCACACACACACACACACACACACACACCTGCACACACACACACACACACACACACACAGATTGATGCATTCACAATTACAGTTATTCTTGGAAGGAAACATGAAAACTCTTAGTCATATATGTGACCCGAGAGAGTTAAATTCCCACAACAGCAACAATTACAATCATCATGCTATTCTTTGGTTTGTTTGTACCATCTACCAAAATATCTAGCAATCAGCAGCACAATAGCTCTCTGAATATGATTTGTGCTTTTGTGTCAGAGGGGGGTGTACTGCTTCAGAACTCTGTGTGTGTGTGTTCTGTGCTCTGGATCTCGCTTGTTTTGAATTATGGAATAGACCTCCCTCTGATGCGGTGGCACAACTGTGCACAAATGTAGACGGAATAGTAAGTGGTATTTAGCAAATGTGTTTTTTTATCCAAAATGATTTCCTCCAGCACACACCCTATAGTAGTACAAAAACACACAGAAATAACTCAAACGTGTGTGTGTGTGTGTGTGTGTGTGTGTGTGTGTGCGTGTGTGTGTGCTTGCGTGCGTGCGCGTGTGTGTGTGTGTGTGTGTGTGTGTGTGTGTGTGTGTGTGTGTGTGTGTGTGTGTGTGTGTGTGTGTGTGTGCTTGCGTGCGTGTGTGTGTGTGTGTGTGTGTGTGTGTGTGTGTGTGTGTGTGCTTGTGTGTGTATGTGTGTGTGTGTGTGTGTGTGTGTGTGTGTGTGTGTGTGTGTGTGTGTGTGTGTGTGTGATGTTTCTACATCATGTCATAAGACTGGCATAGCCCTCAGAGCTTCCCTAGGCAGATGCCATTAGATGATTATGCCCCCATTGCATCATGTCTAAATAGACTATTGCCTTTATTGGCACTGTGACTCATCCTGATGAGCAGGTGGCGAAGGCTGTAATGGTCATCTTCTCTATCTAACACTATTGGCCTGCGCTGCCCAAAGGCTGTAATGGTCATCTTCTCTATCTAACATGATTGGCCTGCGCTGCCCAAAGGCTGTAATGGTCATCTTCTCTATCTAACACTATTGGCCTGCGCTGCCCAAAGGCTGTAATGGTCATCTTCTCTATCTAGCATTATTGGCCTGCGCTGCCCAAACAAAAGCTTTTGATACCTTACTGTTATGTACAGTAGACACTACCTGCCATAACACGTGATGTGGTATACAATATGTGTGTAAGGAAGTCATCCCCACAGAATCATAAGGTTCTATCTGACGATTTTGTCAAAATTGGGTTACTGACATATGGCCATTCTGTGTCACCTTAAGAAGGTGAGGTGTTTCTTGCAGTTGCATTTTTGGACATTATCTAAAATGGTTTGTTCCGCTTATCAGTAGAACTCAATGGAATTCTAAAACTTTGAAGCTCATTATCTCAGAACTACTCAGAATGTAGATAGAACCTTATAATCCTCCGGGGACGTGTAGGCTCATGATATCTACCATTACATAGTTACACTGTAATACATATTCTATCATATGAGTTAAGTCAGTGGACTGTGTAAGATGGCATATTGAGGATGTATACTGTGACATAGTTAATCTATATTCTAATGAGTTAACTGTGTAGTGAGATGGCATATGGCATATTGAGGATGTACTGTATACTGTGACATACCGGTAGTTAATCTACGTATATTCTAGCATATGAGTTAACTGTGTAGTGTGTGTGTGTGTGTGTGTGTGTGTGTGTGTGTGTGTGTGTGTGTGTGTGTTGGCATATGGCATACTGTATGCAGGATGTATTTACTGTAAAGCAGTGGAAGGGAGACTACTGCACCTGCTGCTGCCTCATGGATTATGCAACATTTAATTAACCTACAGTATGTTCATCTCTTCCTCTGCTCACTCCTCTTCTCTTTTCTTTCCCCTCTTTTCTCATCTCTTCTCTCTTTTCTTTATCCTCTTCTCTCATCTCTTCCTCTGCTCACTCCTCTTCTCTCTGTTCTTTCCCCTCTTCTCTCATCTCTTCCTCTGTTCACTCCTCTTCTCTCATCTCTTCTCTCTTTTCTTTCCCCTCTTCTCTCATCCCTTCTCTCCTTTCTTTCTCTTCTTCTCTCATGTCTCTCTGTTCACTCCTCTTCTCTCATCTCTTCGCTCTTTTCTTTCCCCTGTTCTCTCATCCCTTCTCTCTTTTCTTTCTCCTCTTCTCTCATCTCTTCTCTCTTTTCTTTTTCTTCTTCTCTCATCCCTTCTCTCTTTTCTTTCCTCCATCCTCTTCCTCCTCTCCTTATTATCCTGCTCTCATGGGCTGTACTGTTCTGCCATGCCTTCCTGTCTCTTTACCTTTCCCCCCCTCTCTCTCTCCCCCCCCCTCTCCCTCTCTCTCTCTCTCTCTCTCTCTCTCTCTCTCTCTCTCTCTCTCTCTCTCTCTCTCTCTCCCATGTGCAGCTGAGGAGCAGGCCAGCAGTGCAGATTCATCAGCGGCCACTGAGCAGGACTCAAACTGAAGAAGAACCAGCTCCACCGATACCCCCAACCCCCCAACCCCCCACTGCCCCACTTCCCACTTCAACCCCCACCCCACCACATGACCCCCCCCCCCCCTCCCGCCCTCTCAAAGTGCTTGTTGAAGGCGGCAGGCAGAAAGAACAGTCTCTCCCTCTCAATCTACTTCCACTTGTATCCAGTCCCCCCCCCCCCTAAACCCCCCCTGCTCTCTTCCTCTCCTGGCCTGGGGACGTGCTGAAGACTCAAGGCTCCACTGACTGACTGACTGACTGACTGACTGACTGACTGACTGACTGACTGACGGCGACAGGAGGTTTTGGAGATGAAATCTCTGCTGCCTGCGTGGAGGCATCACAACCCAATAGCTCCCAGCTGCCAAAGCAGAGGAGGTCGTGCACTGGAACCACCACGTAATGAAACACCAGTTTACACCAGTTTACACTCTCCTGCAGCACATCATGCTGAATTACTCCCGCTCACTCACATGATGATGTGTCTGTTGTGTGTGTGTGTGTGTGTGTGTGTAGTGTACGCTCACTCATACCATGACATGTCTGTTGTGTGTGTGTGTGTGTGTGTAGTGTAGCTCACTCATACGATGACATGTCTGTTGTGTGTGTGTGTGTGTGTAGTGTATGCTCACTCATATGATGACATGTCTGTTGTGTGTGTGTGTGTAGTGTATGCTCACTCATATGATGACATGTCTGTTGTGTGTGTGTGTGTGTGTGTGTGTGTAGTGTACGCTCATACCATGACATGTCTGTTGTGTGTGTGTGTTGAAATTTCCTGTGACAAGTACTGCTGGGAAGGGATCACCTGTATGCCACTATGTGATAGTGCATGTCTGTGTGTGTGTGTGTGTGTGTGTGTGTGTGTGTGCGTGCGTGCGTGCGTGCGTGCGTGCGTGCGTGCGTGCGTGCGTGCGTGCGTGTGTGCGTGTGTATGTGTGTGTGTGTGTGTGAGTGTGAGAGAGAGAGAGAGACTGCTGTAGACGGTGGTGGTGTAGAAACAGAGTGAGTCTGAGAGTCACGTAGTGGGCGTGTGGGGAGAGGGGCATGCGCGCTGTGCTGGGTGTCTGAGAGAATCTGCCACTTACTTGAAACTTCAAACGTGTCGACCCGTCTGTCAGGCGGCACGTCATGCCAACACCTCATCATGCCACACTCTCATCTCAAAGTCCTTTATAGCTCTCTCTCTCCCTCTCCCTCTCTCTCTCTCTCTCTCTCTCTCTCTCTCTCTCTCTCTCCTCTCTCTCTTCCTCTATCCCGCTCTCTCTCTTTACTCCTCTCTCCCTCTCTCTCTCCCTCTCTCTCTTCCTCTATCCCTCTCCCTCTCTCTCTCTCTGACTCTCTCTCTCTCTCTCACTCTCTCCCTCTCTCTCCCTCTCTCTATCTCACTGTCATCCTTTATTTTTCCAACATGAAAGTTCACCCGTAGCCATGCACACATACAGACACGCTCACACTCAAACAGATAGACACACACACACACACACACACACACACACACACACACACACAGCCAAACACATTGCGCCTGTTGATGGATTCTAGATAGTGCCTTCAGCTGCTATGTTGGTGTAGAACAGAACACAGATTTAAGTAAGACATATATAACATTCAGGATCACCACATGGACATACTGGTAACATTCAAAGCAGGATGACCAATACTCATCTCCAGCCATGGTAATTAGGTAACACGTCTGTGTATTGTGTATAGAGAGTAAATAATGTGTTGTCAACATGGACTAGTGTCCTTTGACTAGTGCTGGCTTCTATCGTAAGATCTTGGTGAATCATTTGTGAATGAAAATAATAATGTAACACATAACATTGTAAATCAATAGAGAACATTAATGTTTTAGAAAGAAAGTTAATTATCTTTTTAATAAACTCTTGCCCCCCTCCAAAAAAAGAAAATGTCTTTTATTTTACATTTGAGGATCTCTCAGTCCCTAATTGTGAAGTACATATTCCGTATGAAATGTGTTTTAGACTGTATATGTGAAATGACATAAATTTACTATTTTTTGCTGACATGGTTTGGTCACGTTCACTTTCTTCGTTATCTCAGTCCTATTAGTCATGTCACTATTTAGCACATTTAAAGGTACTGTACGCAATTCTACTGTATTTAGCACATTTAAAGGTACTGTAAGCAATTCTACTGTATTTAGCACATTTAAAGGTACTGTGAGCATTTCTATTCTGTGTAGCGCATTTAAAGGTACTGTAAGCAATTCTATTCTATTTGTGCATTTACAGGTATACTATAAGCAATTCTATTTTATTTAGCACTTTTAAAGGTACTGTAAGCAATTCTAAGCGATTTTGAACCCGTAATATCTGGCAAATATCTCCTCATAAATCACTAGCTGTCAATTCTCTGAGTACACTGTAAAAATAAAAACACACACATTTACATTTTGCTGACGCATACACACACACACACAGCCCTGGCTCCAAGTAGGTCTGTCTCCCAAACACTGTGTGGCCTCTCACAGTACTGAAGGAAGTGAGTTCACTCTCTGGTATTTTTTTTTGTTGTTGTTCAAATATCAACAAAAATCATGTCATCCAGCATCAAATACTGCCCCTTTAACAATTTCTCACACATTGCCTATATCATATCATGTGTGTGTGTGTGTGTGTGTGTGTGTGTGTGTAGTGTACGCTCATATCATGACATGTCTGTTGTGCGTGTGTGTGTGTGTGTGTGTGTGTGTGTGTGTGTGTAGTGTACGCTCACTCAAACCATGACATGTCTGTTGTGTGTGTATGTTGAAATGTCTTGTGACAAGTACAAACACGATTTATTCAGAATAACGTTGGTTTTAGGTTAAAATGTAGGTTCCCAATTCTCAATCTCTTCCAACATGGTCCATAATTGTTGTCAAACGAGTTTTGGATACATTGCAGAAGGGTATAAAGCACAACATTTGAAAAAAAGTGTACAATGAACATGTAAATTCGGTTTTACAACGTCAACCACACACTGACTTTGGATTGACCTCTACAGTACATGCACTATGAATGGGGAGACCCCATGGCATCCAATTAAGCAGTAGAATGTGTTCCTCAATTCAGCCTATCCTCTTAAAGGAAAATTCTGTCCATTTTTAACATAGATCTGTTTTTTGAGGTCACCTAGTACTGTCAGCACACAAAAAAAATCCTCTGAAAACAACCGGCTCTACCTACAGTACACAAGCTTGAGTTGCTGCAACCAACAGCTAGAGCAGGCAGCCAGCTACAGCTGTATGTGTTTGGTTGGTGTGAAGTAACACTAAATTGGCACCCTCTTAAAACATTCCTCTTGAAAGACGCGGTGTCAGATTGGAGTTAGTTGGTGTGAATTAACTCCAATTTTTATTTTCATACTGTACATTGTGTATGGAAATAACCCAAATATTGCATTTAATACAACGTTTACAGTAATAATAATTTCAAAAGGGTTTCTTCTATTGGTGTCAAAAACCACAGAACACAGTGTACACATCAGACATGTTGAACACCAAAATACAACCTAAATCAAGCGTAATATGTTTTGTTGCTTGGGATAAACTTACTGTATTCCATGTTTCCATGTGGTTTTTTTTTGTGTGTGAGAGAGAGAGTGTTTGTGAGAGAGAAATACAGTGAGAGAGAAATACAGAGAGAGAGAGAGACAGAGAGAGAGTGTGTGTGTGTGTGTGTGTGTGTGTGTGTGTGTGTGTGTACTTGCTAGCTTGGCCTTTCCCATGGCACTCTGCTGTACTCACACAGCACACACTGTGGGAACGCAGGTACTCCTCTGCCCCTGCAAGTTAGCATTGCACTCGTCTTTCTCTCTTTCTCTCTCTTTTCTCCCCTCTCTCTTCCCTCTCATCTCTCTTTCCTCTCCTTTCTCTCTCCTCTCCTCTCTCTTTCCTCTCCTCTCTCTCCTCTCCTCTCTCTCCTCTCTTCCCTCTCTCTTCCCTCTTTCCTCTCCTCTCTCCTCTCTCTTCCCTCTCTCTCCTCTCCTCTCCTCTCTTTTCTCTCCTCTCTCTCTCTTTTCTCTTCTCTCTCTCCACTCCTCTCTTTTTCC
>NC_085013.1:29546389-29551389 GCF_963854185.1 Sardina pilchardus
CATGAGTCTGGAGAGTCTTCACTCTATTTGTACTGCTCAATAGGCGTGGTCAATGGGCGTAGTTCAAATGACTCTGTACGCTTGGATAGTCCCTTTTAACCAAGCAGACCAACGATCCGGGTGTGCTTTTTGGATAAGCTAGTTTGTGATTGGACCCGGACGATGTGGACAGGAAGCAGGAGAGATAGATGTGCAGGTCTCCAGCCTGAGCTCCAGGGCGAAATCCAAATTGCCCGCAGGGTTCCCCCAGCCTAGCCATGACCCCACAAGAGACACAGTACTGTACGTCTTCTGAATATGGCACAGTCTAAACCTAAAGGACTTTACGACTGAGGCTACATGGGCACGGAGATGCAGACCGTCATCAGACGATGGAGACGATGACATATGGGACTCTTGGACATGTTAACAGGCTAGAGGATCTACAGATTGAATCTCCCGGGCCACACACACACACACACACACACACACTCACATACACAAATCCCATCACACCTCACAAACACACCATCTCTCTCTCTCTCTCTCTCTCTCTCTCTCTCTCTCTCTCTCTCTCTCTCTCTCATATCCCTTTCTCTTTCATACCATTTCCCCTCCGTCTCTGCTCCCTCCTCGTGGTCTGTGCGCGTGCTCCTAATCTAGCTCAATCCTGCCGGCTCCATTGTCAGGGCAAAAACACACTTTTGCAATGCAAAACCACCTTTGCATATCTTTCAGTCTCTTTCCTTCTCTCTCGGGTTTTCTGAATCCAATTCCTTTCAACAGTTTTCTGCCTCTTTCTCTATTTTGTATGTACCCCTCTTCCCCCTCCTCTCCTCTCCCCTCCCCTCCTCTCCTCTCCTCTCCTCTCCCCTACCCTCCTCTCCTCACTCCTTTCCTCTCCTCTCCTGTTTTCCTCCCCTCTTCTCACTCCTCTTCTCTGTTTCTCCCTCATCCCTTCTGCTTCTCTTCTCTCACAGAGAGGGAGAGAGAAAAAGAAAGAGGGAGTAAGACAGAAAGAGAGAAAGAGACTCTCGCACCCACACCCTCTCTCTCTCTCTCTCTCTCACACACACACACACACCCTCAGCTCCATCTGCAGCAGTGCTCCACAGAGGGGGAGCAGTATTAATAGTGTCTGGATTTATCACTGTTCCACTCTGCAGCCGTGCGGTGAGTCCCCCTGAGCTGAGCTGAGCTGCGCCGCGCCGTGCCGTGTCAGAGATGAAGTGTGTGTGCCCGCTCTCTCGGGGCCCTGACGGGCCGGGTCAGCCCACTGTGGTTTGGGTCGGGTCACTGCGGGTCGATACGGAACCACCTGCCCATGTGGCATTATCGATTCCAGCGTACTTCATAATCAAGATGCATTGGTTTTAAACAAAGCCTATTGGGAACGGCGTGATCCGATCTCTGTACAATAGAGCCTAGTATGCTTATTTATAGTTTGCTACCAAATGGTCAGAGGTTAAACTCAATAATCCATGATAATACTTTGCCCCCTATAGAATCCTGTTTGTTGATCTTAACACATGAGTAGTCTATTTTTCCTACAAAGAAAATCTGCTTAAACCATAAACCTAAAATGAGTTTAAGCTTTCCGCAATCTCGCTCTGTGCCTTTAAGGTCTATGTGTACGCCGAACCAGGAAGAAAACAATCCCCGACACACACACACACACACACACACACACACACACACACACGCACACACACTTCTGGTGAAAAACCACTACTGTGTGTTTCCATGTAACAGTGTGGTCTGTATTCCAGCTTCCAGCGAATTCAACTGTTGCATTTATCTCCACTTCCTGCCAGGTCTGGCACAATGGGAGAAAAAAAGCATGAAAAAAAATCTCTCTTTTTTGACTGGTGTTTTTCTGAGTGCGAGTCACTCCCTGTTTGCCAGACCTGGTGACTGCTTCCTAACACACTTTCTGATCGAACCTGCATTAGAGGATTCTTGGCTCAAGTGCAGTAGACCAAAGTAGCCAGAACTCCATGCAGAGAACCCTTCATTAGGTGTTCCCAATTCAGAGAACCTTTCAGTCCCAGGTGTTCCCAATTCAGAGAACCCTTCACTGCAGATCACTGTGATTGTGGAACTGTCATAACATACTGTAACGTAAGAGTGCAATCTCCACTTCCAAAGAATACAGGGAAGTTCAGTAACCTGAAGGCACACGGAAACCAGAGACATAAAAATGTGGCGTGATAATCTGAAGAAAGAATCTAGCAAGCATGGCTGCACTTAACCTGACTTTTAACTATAGTACAATACAATGAACAGGTTAGACATGTACAGTATGTGATTAGGCACACAAGTGTGTGTGTGTGTGTGTGTATGTATGTGATCTGGATCCTGAGGCCATTACCAAGAGGTACAGCTACATGAGTGGGAGATGACACATGTGTGTGTGTGTGTGTGTGTGTGTGTGTGTGTGTGTGTGTGTGTGTGTGTGCGTGAGCGCGTGCCCATAGTGTAGGTGTGGTAACACGTATGGCCTACACTCATTTTCATCACTACAGCAATGCATACAGAACTATTGTAATAGAGAATAATTTAGTGTTACTAAAATGTTATGCAATGTCAGCCATTTTCCTTGAGACCTGAAAATGTAAAATATAGATGTATGGCTTATGGATTACAATTTACATGAGGGAGAATATTTTTAGCCTTTCTCTCTCTCTCTCTCTCCCTTCTCTCCCCACCCTCTCTCTCTCCCTCTCTCTCTCTCCCTCTCTCTCTCTCTTCTCTCTCTTTTCTGTCTCCACCTCCATCTCTCTCCACAGCCCTTCCCCTGTACGGTCTCCCAGTGGCTTAGGCAGAGCAGCCTCATTATCAATAAAGCAAATCCCCTGGAGGAGCTCAAACTAGGAACAAGGGAGGAGCAGCACTTCTGCAAACCGCACACACACTCACACCACTGACTCCTGTAGTCTTCTGTATAAGGCAGCCAACACACTCACATCACTGACTCCTGTAGTCTTCTGTATAAGGCAGCCAACACACTCACATCACTGACTCCTGTAGTCTTCTGTATAAGGCACACTCACACTTACACACACACCACTGACTCCTGTAGGCAGTCTTCTGTATAAGGCAGCCAACACACTGACATCACTGACTCCTGCAGTCTTCTGTATAAGGCACACTCACACTTACACTCACATCACTGACTCCTGTAGTCTTCTGTATAAGGCACACTCACACTTACACTCACATCACTGACTCCTGTAGTCTTCTGTATAAGGCAGCCAACACACTCACATCACTGACTCCTGTAGTCTTCTGTATAAGGCAGCCAACACACTCACATCACTGACTCCTGTAGTCTTCTGTATAAGGCACACTCACACTTACACTCACATCACTGATTCCTGTAGTCTTCTGTATAAGGCAGCCAACACACTCACATCACTGACTCCTGTAGTCTTCTGTATAAGGCAGCCAACACACTCACATCACTGACTCCTGTAGTCTTCTGTATAAGGCACACTCACACTTACACTCACATCACTGATTCCTGTAGTCTTCTGTATAAGGCAGCCAACACACTCACATCACTGACTCCTGTAGTCTTCTGTATAAGGCAGCCAACACACTCACATCACTGACTCCTGTAGTCTTCTGTATAAGGCAGCCAACACACTCACATCACTGACTCCTGCAGTCTTCTGTGTAAGGCAGCCAACACACTGACAATGCAACCGCCATACGCAACACAACATAGTGACCAATGCTGAGATGACCAGGTAGGTCTCTCACATGGATGGAGTCTTCTCTGCTTCAGCCATTATGATATCACTCCGGGAAAGGGAGACATTATACTACATTGCATTTCTAGAATGTATCTATGGCCGTACAAGAATGTACGACAATTCTGTAAACCGTGGTACAAGCTAGGTGCTGTTAGAGACTTAGTGTAGTGATGATATTTATACATACCTGTGTGTGTGTGTGTGTGTGTGTGTGTGTGTGTGGGAGGGGCAATGGAGGTTTTGGTTCAGTTTAAGCATTGGGTTCCACGTGCGTGAAACGGTTGCATTTACAAACAAAACCAAAGAGCTCAGCCCTCTCAGATGAGTTGTCTCTCCTGTATAGAGCTGTAGTATCCCACAGGGGTCTCCTGTATATCTGTAGTATCCCACAGGAGTCTCACAGGGCTGTAGTATCCCACAGGAGTCTGTCCTTTATTCACCTCTTTCCTCAACCCGGAAATATGTATCGTTGCGATGGTTACGATACTGTTTTCAACTTCCGTTCAT
This sequence comes from Sardina pilchardus, assembly GCF_963854185.1. Taxonomy (NCBI): domain Eukaryota; kingdom Metazoa; phylum Chordata; class Actinopteri; order Clupeiformes; family Clupeidae; genus Sardina; species Sardina pilchardus. The sequence goes on from NC_085013.1 coordinate 29,550,634, forward strand.
TCTGTTAACATGTGCGTTCTCCATAGCAAACTAGGTTATGCCTCAACTTAGATTTCTTTCAAAATGTTGACAATTCTACCCTCAGCATGTATATACTGCATCACATATAACCGATATAAAATAGAAAAGTTGACTTTTATATGCGTTATGATATGTTAAGCACCGTAAACCGTCACGTTAAAACAGATACAATGCAGCTTCGCCGGAAATAGAAAACCGTCTCGGTGTCATGGCGACCCCCATTGTTGGCTGCGGAATATCGTGGATAGAGCTGTAGTATCCCACAGGAGTCTGTCCTGTCCTGTAGATGGCTGTAGTATCCCACAGGAGTCTCCTGCATAGGGCTGTAGTCTCCCACAGGAGTCTGTCCTGTATCTGTAGCGAGCAGTTCTCCGTGAGGCCAGCAGCAGCTCGTCCTCTGCCCCCGTAGCCTGCTCCTGATGTGGGTGATGATCAGGGTCCCCCTGCTGCTCCTGATGTGGGTGATGATCAGGGTCCCCCTGCTGCTCCTGATGGTGATGATCAGGGTCCCCCTGCTGCTCCTGATGTGGGTGATGAAGCGCACGTGTGATCAGGGTCCCCCTCAGAGACATATACAATGCGGTATCTACCTATATACAGTATATATCTATGGTCCCCCTCAGAGACATATACAATGCGGTATCTACCTATATATATATATATATGGTCCCCCTCAGAGACATATATACAATGCGGTATCTACCTATATATATATCTATGGTCCCCCTCAGAGAC
>NC_085013.1:29553889-29568215 GCF_963854185.1 Sardina pilchardus
TTAACTGGCTGACCGAAGGAGCTTGTCCAATGGCGTGTTTGAGTTTAGGTGACGCAATTGTTACATTTCAAACACTTGCACCTGTTTTACAAAATAGGCATCAGTAATGATCAAAAATCTGGTTTCTATTTTTCTTAAACCTTGTTACAGGGATAAATGGCAAATATGAACCATAAATTATGTCTATATCACCGGTAATTGAGCTAAAGTGAACATGATAAGTAGTTTATTAAATTATTATGGCTGTATTGATTTAAATGTGGTGGGTCCCCCAGACTTGGGAACATTGAGTAACACAAAGATGAACACCTTACAAGGGTTGAACTAACGGGAAAAGGTAGAGGGCAGGCGACTTGCAACTTCCTGTCTGCAGTAACCTAATAATGTTGTGCCTCAGTGGCATGACTCTACCGCACGCTAGATGAGCCTCAGAAGCGTAAAGTTATGTGTTGTTTCAGGGGCTTACTGACTTTGGGCTTATAGTCGAGGCTGTTTTCTGGCATATTCAGTAGGAGGGATGTTGTTTTGACGCTTTAGAAATCGGTGTATATCCATTTAAAAAAACATTCATTATCCAAACTCGCTTACTCGTGTGACTAATCTTTGATACTTCCTGCTGACTGCTGCAAGACGATTGGTCACTGACACATAATGCAGCGCAATATAGATAAACTGTGTTGCAGGCCAGCCTCAACAATATGGGTCTAATAATAGGAAACTAGACAATTAAAAACAACATAAAAACAAAAAACACACACACACACACACACATCTACTGTACATGTACTCTACTGTACATATGCACACCATATGCACAGCCATACACTCAGTGCTGTGTATTTGCCATGTCCCATCTTTATTGCATGCAAATCTATTAGGAGATAAATGCTGAAGCCATTCCCAGTTCCCTAAAACTGACAAGAGCTACTTCCTACCGATAACTTGCCTGCTCACACGCACACACACACACACACACACACACACACACACACACACGCCTACATAAAGACATACTGTACTTACATACAAACATACATAATACATGAGCTATGTGCATGCATGTATACAATCACAGTATTTCCATGCTTCTTTGTAGCAACAGTGGGACGATCATGCGACCAGATTGCTCCTCGTCCACCGTGCCCTGGTCGACCTCTGACCTTTCAGATCAGCTGGTCAGAGTGGGAGACTTATTGACCACATCAGCGGCTTACGCAGCGGACATCTGGACAAACCCATTAGAGGAGAGGAGTGTGTTGTGTTCCTCACAGTGCAGAGAGGAGGAAGCTTTACGAGCCCAGTCACAACAGGTATTAGCAGTCACACATTAAAGTGGAGCTCCGGCGATCATTGACCAAGGAGTTTTTCTGAATGAAAATACATCATGTAAGTCGTGGAGACAGTTTTTGTTTTGTTGATCAAGCACTACAGAGCCATTGCACCGGCATACAGTAAGCTAGTCCAATCGTAAACAGTGAATTAGCTAAGGGCAGTGAATTAAACACTTATTTGATGTTTTTTTCATTCAGCAAAACACCCTTTGGCCAATTTTTGCCGGAGTTACACTTTAATTATACTCTTGTGTTACCTGCTTATATAGTAACAATAACATTTAGGAAGAAAATAGAGATATTCTCTATTATTTATATTTTGAAAAGAACAGAAAGGAAAGACAGTGTTGAAAGACAGAAGAGAACAAGAGATGAAAGGATGGAGTAGGAGAGAGAGAGAGAGAGAGAGAGAGAGAAAGGAGGAGATGAGCGTGAGAGAAGTTAGCGATAATGTGCCGCACTCTATGCTAAGCTGAGAGTGCAGCATCAATGATGAGAGACAGGCTGGGATGAGAATAATCCCCTTGGTACTCTCTCTCTCTCTCTCGGTCACACACACACACACATACTCACTCACACACACACACACACACACACACACACACACACACACGCGCGCACACACACACACACACACACAGACACTCACACACATACACACTCACATACTCGCACACGCAAACACCCACAGATGGTTTACAGTAAATAAACTATACAGCCATACAAAGTGTCCACTGTCCTGATGTACACCACAATAATACACAACTACTTAGACAATCTCTGCACTGCTCAGTGTACATCTGTCAGGCTATAGGCGTGATGAGGAGGATCTCTCATGATGATGATGTACAACAGGGAAGCTCCATCGTAAACAACTCCGTAGTGATTACACATGATCACACAGTAGTGTCACACGTAGACCTAAACATCAGTGCACACAACATACTGTACGGCTGATCTCAGTCAAAACAACATAGACCTATGGTGTGTGTGTGTGTGTGAGCAGGAAGCGTAACCAGTGTGTGTTCACGAAATCACACTAGTGGAATGACTAGGAAAGCCCAACAGAATATTCTCAGCCAAGTTATGCATGCTGTTGTCACCGGTAGCAACAGATGAGTGTGCTATATTAAACCTTGAAAGTCACTGGTATGTAAATGTTTTGCAACACCAGAGGCAGATACGACACTTTGAGAGAGAGAGAGAGAGAGAGAGAGAGGGAGAGAGACAGACAGAGAAAGAGAGAGAGAGAAAGAGAAAGAGAGAGAGAGAGATAGAACTTGCTCTGGTTTGAACTGCGCCAAGGCTTCCCCTTCAAACCCATCGGTGAGCTGGTCTAATGCGTTATGCAAGTCACAACTTAACATTCAGTGTGAGACATGGTGCCAATTATGGGCTGTGTGAGCGGGAGCGCGCAGGACTGGAGGGGAATACGGTTAGGACATGCCTGGGCCAGACCACACCGAGAAGCAGATTGCGCTTTTCAACAGGAAAGGTCACGGGGTCAGAGATTTGCATGAAATTAGCATAATCGTGTCAACAAACGAGGAGGCGGCCGGTGAGATGAGGAGGTTTTTCTCCTCCGTCTTCCAGCGCCAGGCTGCGTCTGCCTGAGACTTGCTGTTCACAAGTGGGAAATGAGGCCTTTGATGTCAGCAGACGCAGACAGATTGGGGATCCTCTCCTGAGGTGCTGTTCACTCACTTTCACAGACGCTAAAAAAATCATAATCTTCATTTGACTTATTGGGTATATTGAGAAATAATATTTTAGATATTGACGTTTTGCCCCGATGTAAAATGAAACTTAAATAAGCCTTGATAAGACTAAACCCTTAAGAGGATATTTGTGTCAACAGAATAACCAGTTCCATACATCAGAGTACACTCTTATGTCTAATGTCTTATGATTCTCGGGTTGTATTTGGCCATTTTACTGCGTTGAGAAATGAAGGAGCCAGATGTGAGGTTCTGGCTCCCCCTAGTGGATGAGTTATGATGCAGCTCTGCTGTGTTAGTTCTCAGTAACCTGGGAATACCCATATGGACTTTCAGCACATTTGGGATTTGCTCTCAATTGAGAAGGGTCTTGTGGCAACAAGGCTACTGTAAGTGGGTTTCATTGCAAAATATAGAAATGTGAACGCAGGTAAAAACAGCTTATTCACCAATTGCAACTTTTAATATTCAAAAATCACACTGTATATTATCCACATTCACAATATGAACACTCATCAACAGGAACCATTTAATACCACTGGTGTTGCTATAAACATTGGACAACAACCTCTACTATCATCAAACACGTTCTGAATAAAAAAAATAAATAAAAAAAACCTAACTAATACGGCATGGTGCAGTCCACCTCACCAAGATCACAGAATTCATAGTTTGCCCACCTATTATTTTACCACACCTCTGCATTCCTGTATACAGTATTGCAATATGAGTGTGTGTGCTCATTGGCATGGTGTGGATATTAGCTAATAAAACATATCATTCTATCTGTCATGACATGCTTGTGTCATTGTTATACCAGGTTTATGACAGTGGATCCAAGTCAAATGCTGCCTTTTAAAATTAAGTTGCGTATTCTTCTTTTGTTGTAGGCCTATTATGTCTATTGTGGTTATTCACTAAAGAAGGATCGATACATTTAATTGAAATAGTTTTTCATATTGCAACTGTTATTTTTCTGGGGTATTTTTGTTTGTTTGTAAAGGTCCTGAACTTCAGTTACTCCGAGACTATCAGTAAAGCACCCTCACATGCTGTAGGCCACATTCTTGGTCAACCACATGCTTAAAACTGAGACAGAGAAAACAATGGTGACGAAGATAGAGCGACCGGAGCTAAGCTAAGATTATTGCTTTGTGGTCACGAGTCAGGCATTCATTAGAGACGGTCAGTGCACTTCAAAGTAGATTACATCAGAATCGAAGATCATAAGGTCAATGAGTGCTGTATGGGAAATTCATAGTATGGTCTGGAATGGGTGGTTATGCGTATTATAACCGCCTGGTGGTGCTAAATACAACTGCATTGCCTTGTAAACCAAAGCATGCAAACTCATATTTAAAGTATTTTCTTATGAACTTTGATGATTTTTTAGATTCAAAATATTAAGTAAAACAAAATGAATGGCCGAGGGCTTATCTGAATAAGTATGAAAAGAAAACGTTTGATACATATATAGATATTTAAACAACTAAAAAAAAAATAGAATAAATAAATATATATAGGCCTATATAATAAAAGATTCTCCAGAGGGAGACACTACATTTCAGTGGCTCCTAAAAGCTGAAGATTTCTCTCTTTATAACGAACGTTACGACGATAACTCGATACAGTAGCCTACTGAGGCAGGCAGCTCATCAGTGGAAATAAGACCCAGTTCCTTGTGAGACCGACGCATGGCGTGCTCTCCGGGTTTTGCGTCTGTTCCTCTCCCCCTGCTGAGGAGTTCGAGTTTCGGACCTCTTGTTTAAAAAAAATGGGGGGAAGGACGACGAACAGTACTAGGACCTGCGAGTAGCATCCTTTGAATAAGCAGGCATCTAGGGGAACGTAGGCTGCGTTGAGTATACCACATGGACTGGAACAGCATGAAATGGACATACAAGTGTTTGGGGCTTCATACTTTTGAGTTCAAGTTTTAAAGAATGCCTTTTCATAAACGAATAGTGTATCCCCAGCGAGTTTGCAGGTTGAATGAAGATGGATTCACTGCGGGACGATTTTACTTTGCGGACGGAACAGTACAGTGCAGCAACGTCTTTGAGACCCCAGTGTTTACATCCCTGGAAGACGTAAACTGTCAGACTTTTACAAACATTCTTCATCAACTTTCCGATTTATCGCGACACGCTACCTGCATATTTTCGGAGATTCAGACGGAGGCGGCGTCGATAGTGCACAGAGCAGCCAGACTTCAGCTTCGACTGGACTCTCTGCAAAATGCTGCTCACAAACTCGACCACAAGAAAATTAAACTACGTGAGTTGACTCTACAGCATTAAATGAATGTCTTTTCTAAAGGCTAACTTATATAAAACGTGTTTCAAATGATGTAATCGCAGCAGTTGATGCATTGAGTGGCCAAGTTGGAGAGCCATGTGGCTGTGAAGACGAATATTTATGTCTTCATAACAAACGTTTCTTGCTGATAAAGTTAAAGACATATACCCATAGCCAACATACATTGTGCATAGCCCTACAAATATGGCCATATAGAATTTACTGACTTATGTTAAGCATTTTCACTGCAGCCTTAGCCATTTCATACCGTGGTTTTGTATTAAATGTCTTACAAAGTCAGTTTCGGCAAAAGAAGTAGGATAGGTTACTGATGGTGAAAAGTAGAATAGGTGTAGAGATTATAACCTGATGTGAAATTGGCTGAGAAAAGGCAGTGCTACCTGTCAAAGGTGATGGATAAGTCTCACGTTGATTACGCTGGGTGAGAAAGTGGCGCCTGACGGTGAACGCTTCAACAGATTGGGCCTCTCTCACCCAGCCTAGCCTCTCTCTTTACAAGAGTAGTGAAATGAATGCTTGGCTCCTTCTTTCTTTCTTCCTTCCTTTCGTTCCCAAAAAATCAGATTCCATTTGTCATGCAGCTTTGCCTAGCATACAGAATGGACCAAATCAGCGTTTGGTTCAACCCACCTGTTTAGTTTTTATCTGTGATGTATGACACAGTAACCTACATTTGATGGGCCTCAGGAGAAATATGTTGTCCTAATAATGACATTCACACAGCTTCTTTCATCACATCTAGGCCATGAAGTATTTAGATTTGCTCATTCATTTCAGGCTAGCACTTATCAATGTAGTATACATGTATTTCTTCAAAGACAACATACAAATGTGTTTGTTATTTTTTTGTGACATTGTGATGTGGTGTAAAGGTTCCATGTGTGTGCCTGCTCAGAGGTAGGGCCCACGCGAGGGGAGTTGAGTTGCTGGAGAGATGAGCAGTCATGACATGGCCACCCTGACTCAGCTGAGAATTGGTATTAGTTCTGATGAAGTAGCTAACCAGTAGTGACAGGGTGACATCAACAACTTTATTTTTAGATTTGCGTTATTAATCTTCTTGTCAATAAAGATACAACATCCAAAGTCCACACAACAAATGTGACATTGTAGAATTTGAAAGGTACATCTCTGTCTCTACATTATATATGCATATGTTATGGGACAAAAAAAGCTCAAACTTTATTCCACTCAATGACTGGGCTCAGTCACCATCCTTGTGCAATGTGCTCCAGGGTTAGTTGTTCTGATACACATGTGTAAACAAATACTTATGCCTCCAGGGTTAGTTGTTCTGATACACGTGTAAATAAATACTTATGCCTCCAGGGTTAGTTGTTCTGATACACGTGTAAATAAATACTTATGCCTCCAGATATGGATGCAACGTTGTTGTTATCTAATCCCTCACAAAGCCCCTCCCCCTCTGGCCATGCAGCCTGTCTGTCAGTCAGAGCATAATACCAGTGATGTCTTGGCGAAACCCAAGAAGAGAATTCCTGAATGCTGCGGAACAAAGTCTTTTGTCCTTGTGATGTCTGTGTCGCTCCTGAGCGGAAAGCTGTGTGCTTCCCACCGGACTAGAGGCGACACTTTCCCATACGTCACTTGCTCATCTTTCCCCGGAGAGAGCAGCTCTCTTTATTTGCCGAGGAGAATTCCGAAAGGATTCCTTTTGGAAGTTCATGTGCCCCACTTCCTCCGTCTAATCTGGACACATGAGCAATGAGTGTCCAGTCCGTGGAGAAGAGGATGAACGAGGCTATTTCAGGGTGGGCCAGATATTACCAGACTTCAGTCTGTCATATTGATCTGCAGGGACTCACCAGAGTTGACCTCTGATGCAGCTTGATTTGAACTGAAACAGCACTACTCAGTGGTGCAGTCTAGTTAGCTGTAGTCAGTATACTGTGGTGTAGTAGTTAGCTGTAGTGGGTATACTGTGGTGTAGTAGTTAGCTGTAGTGGGTATACTGTGGTTTAGTAGTTAACTTTAGTGGATATACTGTGATCAACCCCAAATGTTAATACTTATCCTTGCCTATTTTAAGTGGGCACTGTGATGGAGATGCTTGTCAAGTGGGTATACTAGTCCTCTGTATCACATACTGTAGACTACACCACTACTACCCATGATCCCAAAATCCCACACAGTACATCATTAGTAGTAGATTGGGCTTTTGTGTGGAAGTAAGGCTTGTTCCTGACATGAAAAAGGCCAAATCTATTATTAACGATGCAGAGCTGTTGACTGAACTACAGTAAGCGGTGTGTGTGTGTGTGTGTGTGTGTTTGTGTGTATGTTGCGTGCAATGTGCGGCTTTTGTTGCCGGTTCAGTGCAGCCTGAACTACGGTGTAAGAAAAGCAGCAACTGCTACAGTACTTCATGTGAGGTCAGACAAGATTGCGCTAAATAAAACAAAAGCTCCCTTTAGCGGCATTCTGTGATGCTATTATCTGAGACAAGTCACATTATAGCCCCACTTCCCTCTTACTTCATTAGAAACCCCTACCCACATCCCCCATGCTCCCCAGTCCCACCCCCCTCCAACACACACACACACACACACACACACAGACACACACACACACACACACACACACACACACACACACACACACACACGCACGCATCTCTTGTCATGTCCCATCTCCTCTGTGTGAGTGGGTTAGGTTTTCATAGGGTCCTAATGACATATTGCATCCCTATGGATTACCAGCAGGCTAATAATAGCTGGGAACCGCTCGCTCGCTCCTCGCTCCTCGCCTCGCTCCCTCTTTTTGTCACTGGGAATAAGAGCGGAAAGATCCTGATGTTCCCGAAACTAGAACAGTTCCTGTGCAAGGAAAGAGAGAGAGAGAGAGAAAGAGAGAGAGAGAGAGAGAGAGAGAGAGAGAGAGAGAGAGAGAGAGAGAGAGAGAGAGGAGAGAGAGTGCAAGAGAGTGACAGAAAGAGGTGATATTTTGGGAGCAAGTGGGGTGGGAGGAGGAGGAGAAGAACAAGGCATCAGGTGTTACAGTAAGATTCCACATTCCATTTTAAGATTCCACATTCCATTTTCAGATTCTACAGTCTTTTTTTAAGATTCCAGTCTTTGTCTAGTTCAGTTCAGATAGTTTACCCTGCAGAGGTGTGGTCAGCTTGACACACATTATTCCAAGAACTCCAAACATTCCATATAGCAAGTCCTGCTTTGCCTGAGGTGTGTATGATGCTTCAGGATCCCCCTCCTCTCCTTTTGTGTGTGTGTGTGTGTGTGTGTGTGTGTGTTGCTTAAGCAGTGAAGCCCGACTGTCACTCTGACAGCACTAAGTTCCCAGTGCAGGAGCAGCATGGAGCAGAGCGGAGGGGAGCGGCCTGAGGCAGCCCTCATCTGCCACTTAGCATTTCCCTCATGCTCCAGAAGGATGCCTTTTGCCCCTCATCTGCCCCGGCTCTGCCCCGGCTCTGCCCCGGCTCTGCCCCACAGTGCCCTCTGCTTGGTGCAGATGGTGGGAACAGTCCGCTCTCTTCTCCCCAGTTACCCTTAACGCCTCCGTGACCTGCCCTGCAGGGGCAACAGAGGTCAAGTATGGGGCACTTAACTGGTTTATATTCTCTCTCCTTATTCCCTCGCTCCATACTCTTGCTCTCGGTCACTTTCACTTTTCACTCAATCTTTCTCTCTCTTCAACTCTCTTCCCTGCAACTCCTTCATTCTCCTTCAGTTTCTTCACCACAGGCGTGCAGAGGAAGCAGTCACACACACACACACACACCACGACCACCACAACCACGACCCCCCCCCCCCCCCCCCACCTGGCCCCAGTGTAAGGTGAGCAGCATGCCGGAAGAGGAGAGCAAACATGGAGGATAAGTGGACACATGTGTGCTCCCGTCCAGACACACACACACACACGTTCATCCCCCTCTTATGGCATAGAACAGCTACCACACACACACACACACACACACACACACACACACACACACACACACACACACACACGTTCATCTCCCTCTTATGGCATAGAATACCACACACACACACACACACACACACACACACACACACACACGTTCATCTCCCTCTTATAGCATGGAGCAGCTACCACACACTGGGAAGTCCGCTGTTAAGGAAGAATGGAACAGTTACCTCACACATGGAACTACTGTGCTAAAGAGGAATTCTGCCGATCTTTCACATAGATATCCGTTTCTCAAGGTCACTGAGTACTGTCGGCATGAAGAAAACTAAAAGTTCTATCCAGCTCAAGTTAGTCAAGCAGACAGCCAGGCAGCTATATATAGTACTACACTCTGGGGGCATGAACATGGGGGCTCATGAACTTGCCCTCAGAGGAGAGAGACTTCTCCTTTACTGTAAGGACTGAGGAGTTTGTTTGTGCTAGACGTGATTCAAGGACACAAGGCAGTACTTGGGGAATGCTTTATGCATTAGTATGGAGGGAGAAGGGAAGCACATGGCTGATGCTGTATAATGATTGCTGGCTCACATTGCGTTTACACAGACATGAAGATAAAGAAAAGGACTGCCAACTTATACAACCTCTGTCTGCATTGTGTCATATATCAGACCGTTTCATGACAAGAGTTGTTCCAGTGCTGGAAGAGCATAGGCTTGTTGAAGACTGCAGTCCTTAAGTGTTTATTGCTGTAATGAATGAGGTATTCACAGCAGACACTGTGAGCCAGACACTCATCATCTGATACTGTGACAGGAGTAATCAGGAGCTCAATGATGGTATCCAGCACCGGGATACCTTTAGCACACCTTCAGCACACCTTTAGCACACCTTCAGGACACCTTTAGCACACCTCCAGGCAGGGCTGTACACTGCGAGCAGGTCGTCGCATTTGCGCGTAAATATATATTAGTGCGAATATAAAATTTAAAATGCTCGCACACGTGCGAGTACTGATTTCAACCCTTTCATTCGCATTTTGCTCCTAAAATGAATCCACACCAAGTGGATGAAAGTATAGTACAATTTTCGCGCATCTAATTTCAGAGTTGACAACTCTTACGCACCTGGCTAGACACTCATGCTTTCAGCATCAACCTCGCAAGAAATGTCACACCAAATCCAGTCTTCTTTTTTCTTCAATCTGTTCGTAATCAGTTGGTGACTATGCGATTACCGGTGAAACGGTAAAAATGCTATAAATGATAAATAATGTTGAGTGTAACAATTACCGTGTTCATTTCAAATAGGCTATTATTATCACGGTTGATATAGCTAAACATGGTGTGGAAACCGTGCGTTAAATTCCTCCCAGCTTCACCCAAGCCTGCATTTGACATAGGCCTAGTAGACTTCTATGAAACAAAGATGGTATCCTGATTCAGTTGTCTAAATGATGTAGCCTATAACCACGGTTCGGTGTAGGCTACATCTGCTTTAAAAAGGCGGAACATATTCATCGCAAATATGCGCTGTATCATATATAGCCACTCTGCGTCTTTTTATGGCTACATTCACATTAAATCCATTCCACTAACGTTATCAGGAGGAGAATACCGTAACGTTTTATTTTCAGCACTGGTTGTCACTCATATAAACATATAAAGGCTACCAGACTCCAAGACAAGTGATGGCAGAGTAAGTTAAGCACCCAGCCAATTAAAGATGACCAAGAAAAAAGTGAACGGACAACTCATAATGCCATGCTACGGTGGCTACCTAAATCATAGAAGTTCACATTGCTGGACACTCATCTTTTCTATTACACCGGAAATATTTGTCTTTCCCGTTGTAAGTATTTTGAATTTTTGAATATATAACATTCATGTTATTGAATGAAAACATGTAGGCTATCCTTGAACAATGCGTTTATATTTTCCTAAAACCGAATGAAATCTAATTATGTCCACGTAGGCTACGGTACTGCTTAAAGTGACAGGCACTCAATTAGACCTACACACCACCCCTGTAATATCATTAAAGACAACTTGTGTTAGTGTAATCAATATGAAGTATTCAAATTACTTTGAATTTTAAGCTATAAGTAATTATGCAGAACCTTTAATGCTATGAATTGTTAACAAAATGTATACAAATTCTGAATTCAAAATATGAAATAGAAACCAGACAACCCATTTTCTGTGTGTGTGCAGGGTTTGAGCAGAGATTAGGATTGCCACTGCTGTGAATGATCTGTATCCTGCTTAAGGCAATAAGGTTTTCAAGGAAATTTCATAGTGCTCCTAAATTTTTTTCTGTGCTCCTAAATTTTTTCATTTAGGAGCACCTATGCTCCTAGTGAAAAAGCTAAGCGTACAGCCCTGCCTCCAGGACACCTTTAGCACACCTTCAGGATACCTTTAGGAGATCTTCAGGATACCTTTAGGCGACCTTCAGTATACCTTTAAGACACCCTTAGGAGACCTGTAGCATACCTTCAGGACATCTTTAGCACACCTGTAGCACACCTTTAGGACACTTTCAGGATACCTTTAGGAGACCTTTAGCACACCTTTAGGAGACCGTCAGGAGACTTACAGTAAAGAGACCTTTAGGAGACCATCAGGATACATTTAAGATACCTTTAGGAGACCTTCAGCACACCTTTAGCACACCTTTAGGACACCTTCAGGACACCTTTAGTTCACCTTCAGGAGACCTTTGCACACATAGCTGTGGGGAGTGAGGGGGATCAGTTGGCGATGCTAAAGGCTCTTATTGTGAGTCTGTAAGGGGGTCGCTCTTAGCCAGGGGTGCCTGCATAGGGCATGCCAAGCTCCTTCTGCTCCAGTGAAAACTCAGAAAAGAGTTGGGGTGGGGGTGGGGGGGGGGGTGGGGAACAGTACAGTCATTATTTCCTCCTTCTCTCCGTCATCATTATTCCTTTCCTATACTCACAGGCCCGGGCCCCTCTCTTTCCGCACAACAGAGGACGTGGAGTCGTGAGCGAGAGTGTTGATGCTTATGCTGAAAGGGAACTCAGCCCAGTCTGAGCCCCAGAAGAAAGCCTCTGCTCTCCTCTCCCTCCTCCTCTCCACCTCTCTCTCCTTCTCTCCCCTCTCCACCTCTTTCCCCTCTCCTTCTCTCCCACTCTCTCCTCCTCTCCACCCCTCTCTCCACCCCTCTCTCCACCTCTCCCCCTCTCTCCCCACTCCCTGGAGAAACCGCTCAGTATTTCAAGCAGAACTGCAACTGCAACTCAAATGTGTTTGGAGAGACTCTGCTTTGGGTTAAGACCTGGAGGGGCAGACCTGTGTTAATGTGTGTGTGTGTGTGTGTGTGTGTGTGTGTGTGTGTGTGTGTGTGTGTGTGTGTGTGTGTGTGTGTGTTAACGTGTGTGGTTAAGACCTGGAGGGTCAGGCCTGTGTTAGTGTGTGTGTGTGTGTGGGTGTGGTTAAGACCTGGACGGCCAGGCCTGTGTTAGTGTGTGTGGTTAGCATTGGCCTCATGCACAGAGCTGTCCTGAGGTTTGGGGAAAGCTCTCTTCCTGTATTTGTTTGTGTGTTTCCTCAGGTTATGAGCCTCGTGGTCAGCCAAGGTCATTTGTTATTATCAGCCAAGGTCATTTGTTATTATCAGCCTGTGTGGTATACCTGAATGAATTAAGGAAGGGAAATACAATTATAACACAAGGACCACTGACTCCAATAGAAAGGAAGAGGCAGAGTAACTCAAATTTAGATTCAAAGGAATACAGTAAGCCAGGCTAAATGAGATCAGAGAAAATGGAGATGTTATGCATACTCATACACACAGCACTGTCTATCTTGCCAAACTTTTTCATTTTTTGAACAACAGTGTGAGCAGATGGTTGGTTTGTAGTGAGTGTACTATCAGAAAGGCTCCAGGCAAGCAAATATGTGTGTATTGACTTGTCATGATGTTCCACTGAAGCATGTTAATTAGGTTATCTAGGCACTTTGTGCTTCTTATCGCCTCTGCTCCGTGTTGACAGAGTGACAGATGAGCGAAGTGGGCAGGGTTGTGTTTGTTTATGATTGAGTGTCCTCTCAGACAATGACCGGTCCCCTGTCCTTCAGCAGAGCTCTGGGGAGATAGCATGCTGGCTGTGAGGGTACTGCATTAGAATGATGAAGCAGGTAAATGTCCATTCATGGGATTTCAACACCCAGAATAGCTGCTGACTCAGGGAATGGATCAGATGGCTTGGGTCCAGATTAGTGAGATATACGCGCTGGGACTAACTACATATCCATGTTTTATTCTACAAAGCTTTTAGTCAGCTAATTGTGGCCACAGCGTGAATGATTCCTTTGTCAAACTGCTTGCGGCACTTGCTGAATAAATACAGAAATCTGGTGTTTGTTTTCTGCGATTAGGCCGTCCCGTTTGCCACATGGTCTGGGAGCCAGGTGAAATCGCTGAGCTGACACAGGAAGATTGATGAGGTCAGAAAATCAATTTGATGAGGATTCTCAAGGCCTGTGCACTGCCTGAGCTCTCCACCTACGGGTGGCGCGCCGTGATCGTATAGTGGTTAGTACTCTGCGTTGTGGCCGCAGCAACCCCGGTTCGAATCCGGGTCACGGCAGTGTTTTCTGTCTCTGTGGCCGCTGATAGATTATTGAGTAGCATTTGATCCGCTTGCTTCTGATTCTCTGTGTCTTGTCTATTGTTAGTGCTCAGGAGTCAAATTCACCTCAGCATTGCAAACAGGAGCCTGTGAGCTTTTTAAGATGGTGATTTTTTTTGATCAGTTTTGCAAAAATCTGCTTTTCCCAGAGACTGAATGTGACCACAGACACATAGGGGTTGGAAAGTCACTATTTATTTTAGGAGGGATTTGATGTTGTTTGGAGTGCAACAGTCCTCCCCTGCCCCGTTCTGGGAAGCCCATGCTGTGTCAGGAATTTTTTAATTCCCTCTCGGAATCCCTCGGCCACCACGCGTATTGTTTGTTTGTGCTTTTGTGAAACGCCAGCCATAACCTCTCTGCATTATTTACAACTTCCAAATCTCCCTGTGGCTCAG
>NC_085013.1:29573415-29575915 GCF_963854185.1 Sardina pilchardus
GTGTATCGCTTCATTGAGGATAATGAGTGAATAATGAGCTGTTTGTTATTGCCTCCCAGCCATCTGCAAGTGCTACTTTAAACACTCTCAGGGTCACATTCAAGGCAGAGATGTATGCTAGTTGGTAGGGGGCATACAAACTGCATGGTAGACTGCCTATTTTAACTCAGATACAAGATAGGCTGGGTGAACCCTGCCTGAACTTCCGGGGAATTTGAATTTCGCCCGGCAGCTCGGGTTGGAAACCAGCAGATCTATTTTCGCTGTTTACTGCCTGAACCTTTGGCTCCAATCAGAAACGGCCATACTCTAGTCCTGGCACGCTATTGGCCGCTGGTGACGCGCCGAAAACGAAACTTAAGCGGCGCGAAGTGCAGCCGAAACAAAGCACAGCCTCGCCAGACTAATGTTCAATCTTAAAAGATTGAGTTTAGCATGGTGAAAAGCAGACTGCCTGCAAGAGAGTCTGCAATGTTGAATGCTTTAGTCCAGCGAGTGCTGAATGAACTCCTGCAGTTCTAATGAAATGAAGTGCTACAGCAAACCCACTGGCCAGTGTGGGAAATGTGCAGAGAAGCATTGTATACGTGACGAGAGGGAATCTCTCCCTCACCTTCACACTCGTGTGTGTGTGTGTGTGTGTGTGTGTGTGTGTGTGTGTGTGTGTGTGTGTGTGTGTGTGTGTATGTGTGAAGAAGCATGTACGGGACAAGAGGGAATCACTCCCTCCCCTTCACACTCTCCTTCAGTGAGGCCCAATCAGGCAGAGCTGTCAGGACTGGCCCAGAAGTGGAGCACGTGAACATGAACTCTTCTGACAACTGAACTCCCCACTCTGAGACTTGCTGCCTTCTTACTACCCCGACCTACCACTACTTACCCCACAACCTGACCTACCACTACTTACCCCACAACCTGACCTACCACTACTTACCCCACAACCTGACCTACCACTACTTACCCCACAACCTGACCTACCACTACTTACCCCACAACCTGACCTACCCCTACTTACCCCCACAACCTCACCCACCCCTACTTACCCCCACAACCTGACCTACTACCCACCCCCACAACCTCACCCACCCCTATTTACCCCCACAACCTGACCTACCACTACTTACCCCCACAACCTCACCCACCCCTATTTACCCCCACAACCTGACCTACAGTACCACTACTTACCCCCACAACCTCACCCACCCCTATTTACCCCCACAACCTGACCTACAGTACCACTACTTACCCCCACCTTCATACTACCCACCCCCACAAC
This sequence comes from Sardina pilchardus, assembly GCF_963854185.1. Classification (NCBI taxonomy): domain Eukaryota; kingdom Metazoa; phylum Chordata; class Actinopteri; order Clupeiformes; family Clupeidae; genus Sardina; species Sardina pilchardus. Next base: position 29,574,692 of record NC_085013.1, read on the forward strand.
CTGACCTACCACTATTTACCCCCACAACCTGACCTACTACTTACCCCACAACCTCACCCACCCCTCTTACAGTACTTACCCCCACAACCTGACCTACCACTACTTACCCTCACAGCCTCACTCACCCCTCTTACTTACCCCCACAACCTCACTCACCCCTATTTACCCCCACTCACCCCTACCCACCTCATTAATCTCCATCACTGCCAGACACATTCAGACACACCCATATTGTATCTCCATTGATATGTATTCGCTGAGTAGACATTTCTCCTGCCAAGAGAAGCAGTGCTAGGGTCCAGTAAAGGCTGCGTGTGTGTGGCCTAAGACCTCTCTCTGTTCCAGGACAGACCCAGTTGTGAGCTATCTGCTGTAGCTTGGGGAGCGAGCAGGTTTTTCATATCTGCGTTGCGACCTCTGATTTATTGTAAATGATGTGTGTGTTGTCTGACCAACGCCAAGAAAGTGTTGGGGAGTGAGCGCTAGGCCTGGAGAGAATTCTCCAGCTGTGATGTGTGTGTGTGTGTGTGTGTGTGTGTGTGTTGGGGAGTGAGCGCTAGGCCTGGAGAGAATTCTCCAGCTGTGAGCACATCTTCAGCTTATTACAAGGGTGCGGCACCAAGAGTGTTCGCAATGTTCTCTGCAGAGGGGCTGGATTTCTTGTAATGTGTGTGTGTGTGTGTGTGTGTCTATGTCTTTGTGTGTGTGTGTCTATGCCTGTGTGTGTGTGTGTGTGTGTGTGTGGGAGAGAGAGAGATGGTGTGTGTGTGTCGGTATCTATATCGTTGTCTGTCTGTGCATGTGGACCTGTTTTTGTGTGTTTATGTGTCTATGTCTTTGTGTGTGTGTTTGTGTGTGCTCACCCAAAAGTAGCCTTGTCTACACTAATCTAAAACAAAGAAAGCTGAAGTCATGAGTTAAACTAACGCACTGGTCATACTGTAGATTCACTTCCTCACCCACACCGGTGCTGTTTGCTGTTGTTTACTTAATTCCGTACTGACAGCTGTCCTAACACACCAGAATGGAGGAAAAGGCAGAATATGCAAAAAAAAAGACTTTTTGCGTTGTGTGCTTTTAGTCAGCTCAGTGTTTAGAAATTTTGAGATGTTATGATGGTTCTGTGGTTTGTTGCTCAAGCGCTGGGCTGTTTGGCTGTGTCAAGCGCTGGCTAATCAGACGTGTTGTGAGAGGCGTTCTAAATACCCCACCCTGCTCTGTGTG
>NC_085013.1:29578415-29580915 GCF_963854185.1 Sardina pilchardus
TATTTGAAATCACTTTTCCTCTCAGACGTGTCAAGATGCCATATTTTCTAGGTGAGCAGATGGACTTCTTCTTGGTGGAGAACAAGTTTATGAGCACAACAACATGCCACTCAGTCATGATGCCAGTCGCCAGCCTCTTCTGATACATCACACATGGGGACTTATAGGCCTGGTGGAGTCCTGCGTCTGTGTCCTGTGTCTGTGTCCTGTGTATGTGTCCTGCGTCTGTGTCCTGCGTCTGTGTCCTGCGTCTGTGTCTCACACATGGGATGTTATAGGTCTGCTATAGTCCTGCGTCTGTGTCCTGCATGCAGGGACTTAGAGGCCTGTGTAGTCTTGTTTCTGTGTCCTGTGTGTGTGTCCTGCATGCGTGCGCGTGGAGCACAGGCGAGTATTGCGTCATCATGGTGGTATGCGGGGGTGCCGTGTGTCTGTGTATGTTATGGTTATAGTTACAGTTATGGCGGTGAGTCAGCGTACACGGAGGAGCATAACACTTCCTGTCGGGTCACAGAGAGCGTAGCACTTCCTGTCGGGTCACTGTGCTGTCAGGGCCCAGACGGTAGGAGAGGTCAGCGACCCCGTGACCCCGTGGCCCAGGGGTCAAGGGTCATCGTGCTGCTGTGCAGACCTCTTCCTCTGACTCACAGCACCTCTGCCCTGCCACATCGCATCACTTCCTGTCCAGAGCCACCGAGAGGGACTCACTCATCTGCTCACTTCCTGTCCGGAGCTTGAAACCCTCGAGGTGACCGATAGTTTCCACAGTCTATGTGTGTGTGTGTGTGTGTGTGTGTGTGTGTGTGTGTGTGTGTGTGTGTGTGTGTGTGTGTGTGTGTGTGTGTGTGTGTGTGTGTGTGTGTGTGTGTGAGAGAGAGATGGATGCTCCTGGCATCTCCTTCCGAAGTCGTAGAATGCTGCCTATCTGTATCTGTTGTCAGTGTGCAGAATGCCACAGCAACTCGTTAAGTGTTGGTGCCCGTCACGCTGACTGGACATGTTCCATAAACGTGTGGACTGAAGGGTCATCCATCGGTCAGATGCCTCTATGTAGATGAATCCACATAACCGGTTTGTGTTGGAGTTACTTGGTCTCACTTCATGTCTTTGGATGGCAAATCTGGGACGAGTCGTTGGGTCTGGATCTGTCCAACTCTGTGTCTCTTCATCTTGTGAGGAGTACCAACAGGCTGCGCAAGATTGATAAATATAATATGCAGTATATAATAGTTAACTTAATGTGTGTTTCTGAATGAATGATAGTGATAGTTCATTCTAGGTCTGCTCTGTCTTATTTGTGAATGATGGAAACTCATCTCTTTGAATCTTTTGGTGGCCTTCAATTACAAACACATTCATCTCGTTCACGTGCAAGATTAGCAACACATTCAGCTCAGTCACATTAATGTGCAAGATTAGCAACACATTCAGCTCATTCACATTAATGTGCAAGCTCATGCTTTGATCCAGAGTCGCTCACAAACAAGGTCTGTTGAGCAGTGACAATACAGCGCCTTGGAGAGGCCTTTTAACTCAACACTGGGCTGGAACGGCGCCTTGAAGCAGCCCCCTGCTCCCCTGGGTCTTATAGAAGCGCTCTGTTTTATTCTTTGGGAACTCAGTTAAAGGATTTGACTTCACTGTGATGAGGGAGGCCCGTATCTTTCAGAATCAGAACTGACAATGCTGCTTGGAACGTTTGGAGGTTCTGCGGGAGGCCAACCAATGAGAGCTCCTTTGTAGAACCCTTTGATGCTTAAAGAGCGGAAAGAGCCAAGACGCGCTACAGAGTTAGCCTCGTGAGTTAGCCTCGTGAGCCTCGTACAGAACACTTTGTAATGCAAATGTAGTGCTCCGTTTTTGACCCCTTGACAGGTCAGGTCAGGCTGGAAAGTCACAGTGTATACTGTAAACGTGTGTGTTTTCACCTCATTGCCCATATTATGGCTGGTTAAATTGAGCTTGCCGGCTCCGAATCTGTTTCAATGGTCAGTGTCTCTGCTCCCATTGCTGTGCCCATATTTTGGGCTGTTGGGTGAGCATGCTGGCTCCAGATCTGCTTTGATGGGCAGTTTCAGTGTGTCTGGCAGTGTGTCTCTCAGGCCTAATAGAACCCAGGGAAACACCACAGAACGTGTGATGGTTTAGAGGTTAGAGTCTGAATTATAGATCCAATATAGCCCCAGGAGCACTGAAGGGAGGAGTGTATTTGGAGTTCAAATATCAACATTTAAGGACTAATCCTTCAGCGCTCAGTTTACTCCTGTGTATGTGTGTGTGTGTGTGTGTGTGTGTGTGTGTGTGTGTGTGTGTGTGTGTGTGAGAATGAGTGTGTGTGTATGAGTGAGTGTGAGTGTGAGTGTGTGTGTGTGTGTGTGTGTGTGTGTGTGTGTGTGTGTGTGTGTGTGTGTGTGTGTGTGTGAGAATGAGTGTGTGTGTATGAGTGAGTGTGAGTGTGTGTGTGTGTGTGTGTGTGTGTGTGTGTGTGTGTGTGTGTGTG
>NC_085013.1:29585915-29593415 GCF_963854185.1 Sardina pilchardus
AGATCACCAGCACTCTGTAAATAAGAGTCAGAGAGGGAGAGAGAGAGAGGGGGGGGGGGGGAGAGGAGAGAGAGAGAGAGAGAGAGAGAGAGAGAGAGAGAGAGGGAGGGAGAGAGAGAGTGAGTAAGGAAGAAGGACAGGGAGAGAGAGGAATGGGTGAGAGAGAGAGGGAGGGAGGGATGAAGAGATAGAAAGAGAGAGTGGAAGGGAGAGGGAGAGAGAGAGAGAAAGTCCGAGAGGAAGCTTTGGATCTTGAGGGAAATCGAGCAGGAGTAATTACACAGAGGAGAGTGGAGGACTAGAGGAATACAGCACCACAGCTCTGCTTTGCACTGGGACTCTTGCGCTCACTTGGGTCTGCTGGCTCATGGCTCAGAGGGACTCTTCGCATGTGTGTGTGTGTGTGTGTGTGTGTGTGTGTGTGTTTGTGTTTAAGTGTGCATTTGTTTTGTCTGCTGGCTGTTTTTCTGGTGACAGCTCTTCAAGCGGTTACAGGTGGAGAGCGTACTTCCTGTAGGCGGAGCCTAGGCTGCTTTCACACCTGTCACTCATCTAGCTGGCTGAGAAGGAGAGGAGAAATCAAGCATCGGCGTGAGTGTGACTGACACTTGCTAAACACAGGCACACGCCTCAGGCTTCACACACACACACAAACACACACACACGCACACACACTCATGCGTGCACACACATGCCCACATACACACACACCACACACACTTCCAAGAGAAATGGAGACTTGATTATACCTTGTGGCTAAGAGCTGTGCATGCTTGTCCACTAGCCACCCTCCTCCTCCACCACAATTACAGCATTCAGCACCCACACACACACACACACACACACACACACACACACACACACACACACACCGCTAGCCTGGAAGCAGAGGGGCCTTTTTTACGAGGTAGCCTCAGCAGTTGGGCTGCTCTTGACCGCAGAAGCCCTGGCCGTGCTCCTGGAGTAGCATCTGCCAGAGACGAGGACGGACGCTCGGGTCAGCAGGGCTGAGGTGTGTGTGGTGTGGTGTGGCCGGGCGTCACCATGCGGATGGGCAGGGTGTGAGTGTGTGTGTGTTTGTGTGTGTGGTGTGTGTGTGTGTGTGTGTGTGTGTGTGTGTGTGTGTGTGTGTGTGTGTGTGTGTGTGGTGTGGCCGGGCGTCACCATGCGGATGGGCCGGGTGTGAGTGTGTGTGTGTGTGTGTGTGTGTGTGTGTGTGTGTGTGTGTGTGTGTGTGTGTGTGTGTGAGTGTGTGTGTGTGTGTGTGTGTGTGTGTGAGTGTGTGTGTGTGTGTGTGTGTGTGTGTGTGTGTGTGTGTGTGTGTGTGTGTGTGTGTGTGTGTGTGTGTGTGTGTGGCCGGGTGTCACCATGCGGATGGGCCGGGTGTCGCGCTGGTCCCGGGTGGAGCGTCAGCGGCACTCTCAGCGGCGGCAGCGTCTGGGCCGGAGCGTGGAGTCGCTGAGGGTCCGGGCCAGAGCCGGCGCGGGTACTGGGCCGGAGGCGGCGGCGGGGGCGTGTGTCCCGCGTACGCTCAGCCTCTTCTGCACCTCCACGCTGGTGCTGTGCAGCTCTGCAGTACACCGCAGCCACAGCCAGGGGGACCTCACACTCACCGAGCTCTGGGAGGAGGAGGAGGAGGAGGAGGAGGAGGAGGAGGAGGAGGAGGTGGTGGTGCATCGCTTTCACAGACCTTTCAGACGTAGCTACAGACTGGGTAAGCAGGACACAGACGCAGGCGCTAGATATGGATGCAGATGTAGTGGAGATGGTAGCAAAGAGGTGTGTGTGTGTGTGTGTGTGTGTATGTGTGTGTGTGTGTGTGTGTGTGTGTGTGGGTGTGTGTGTGTGTGTGTGTGTGTGTGTGTGTGTGTGCGTGCGTGTGTGTGTGTGTGTGTGTGTGTGTGTGTGTGTGTGTTTTCTCTGTCTGTGTTAGTGTGTAGGCCATAGGCTGATGGTTTTGCCAGTCCCAGTGGATTATTCAGTAGAAATATCTCCAATAGGAGGCCCATTTAGTGTGTTATTGAGGGTAAGTGGTGTGGGGGCCTCCATAGGCATGAGTCCAAGGTGGCGTTTGAGACTGCAGTATCCCTCTAATGCTGTGCTGCTGTGTGCCAATAGCTGGGATATTAGGGCCATCTCACTCTAAGAGCTGATAGAGATCACAGCACTCTCACTCATCTAGCTCACTGGCCCAGCGGTTAACATGAGGATTTCTCTGGACTCTGAGCGTGGGGTGCTACTAGCTATAGATATAGTTTGAGTGCAAGAATCAAACTATAGAAGAACAGGCAAGTGTATAAACAGTAGTTGGAGGACTCTAATGGAGGCTGGAAGGCTGGATATCAGGATGGAAAACACATGTCTAGTGCCTCTTACCTGTTGTGCTGAAAGTGGGCGCTAAAGGAATGATAAGCTTAATAATAAGTCTGTTTTGTATTGTGCCTTTCTCAAACCCAAGGTCGCTTTACAAACAAAGAAAATAAGGAAATACACAAAACAACAACAAAAATACAACAGACAAACAGACAAACAAACAACACAACAAAGAGAAGATGCAGTACGTGTACAGGGCCATGTGTTGGTGTGGAGGAGAAGCTAAGTGTACAGGGTAGTGTTGTCACGATACCAAAATTATGACTTCGATTCGATACCTGCCATAAATACCTCGATAGTCGATACTGAACAGATACCACGGTGAAATTCTAAAATATCTGAAAAAAAGATCAATAATGGTCTGGTTCGGTTTCACTTTAACCAGCTTGTTCTTGTTTTTTTTTGTTGTTTTTTTTTAGCAAATTACACTAATAAAATTAATAATTATTATTCCCCAGTATAGTATGAGCATAATCTCTTTGTTAACATATTTGCCGGCCACTTTTCTTTAGCATTTCCTGTAAAGGGAGTGGACAAGTTAGCCTACTTTAATATTTCATGAGTTTGATTGTCTGATTTTCAGAGACCATCATTTATAATTGTTATATCCAGACAATATGCTTAGTAGGACGCAAACCTCCATCAGGTGTAGAGAAATGTGAGTTTAATTTAATACACTAGTGTAGGTCAATTCTGAGCTCATCATAAAGTCACCGCACGTTCATTATTTTTTAGTCCATAGTTTTTTTTATTGTTTGTTACAAATTACACGTGTTACAATTATAAGCAAGTTAGCCTACTACTCATCTGATGACGCCTACATGAGGTCTAGCCTGCTGAAATTAATGTTTGGACTCTATACATTCTGGCTATGGGCTCTAGAGAGTTTGTAGCCTAGCTCATATCTAAGAAATAATAAAAAAAGGCATACTACATGCCATGATAAATATTACCAGAACTGATTGAATGTTAAATAGATTGTTTGCAAGTTATGCTAAAGTTACAATTATCAGCGTGAACATTGCGAAATAGCTCCAGACTTCAGTTCGCCCGTCTATTTGATCAGCAAGCCGAGGACGGTCGGCAGCAGGCAGGAGCTCCTGAACCTGTAGCCATCTCTCTCCCTCTCTCTCACTCACAGCCTGCTGCGTGCACACACTGTGGCTGCGTGTGAGAGGGGAAAGTTAGCCACGCCCACTAGCCTCTGCGTTCAAGGAGCATGACTGGTAGTTGGAGCAGCTTCTTGCATAGACACGGAAAGTTATTTTTAATAAAGTATCGATACTAAAAACGTCGGAAATCGTATCGTTTTTTGCGTTAAGGCATCGTGATACCTTTCTAGTATCGGTATATCGTGCAACACTAGTACAGGGCCATGTGTTGGTGTGGAGGAGAAGCTGCAGTACAGTAAGTGTACAGGGCCATGTGTTGGTGTGGAGGAGAAGCTGCAGTACAGTAAGTGTACAGGGCCATGTGTTGGTGTGGAGGAGAAGCTGCAGTACAGTAAGTGTACAGGGCCATGTGTTGGGTGTGGAGGAGGAATGATCGTTGAACAGAAAGGTCTTGAGATGTGCTTTGAGGAGAGGAAGAGGAGGGCAGGGCAGCCATGTGGCCTCACGGTCATGTGCCAGATGTGTTCAAGGGTTGTTTGTGCATGATAAATGGGATGGAGAAGTTTGGAGAAGTCCATTGCTGTGGCATGTCATGTTGTGAGGGATGCTGTTGGGGTGCTTTTGTATAAACATGTGTGGTTGATAGAGACTTGGGAAGAGTGTGATACTGATTGGCAAAGTGAGTTTATCTGCGGTGTTCATCTGCACGCCATGCTTATGCACACCTGAGCGGTGAAGTGTGTGTGTGTGTGTGTGTGTGTGTGTGAAATTGAAATTGAAATTGAAGAGAAGAGGTGATCGAGCGCTGAGCAGGTAAAGTGAAGATGATGAATTGATCTGACACGCTCGTTGCTCTTGGCACATCATCCTCAGGTGGAGTGGATGAGGCAGATGTGGTTTACTTTCTAGAGAGAGAGTTGTTTTAGACTAGACATGTGACTAGACTAGGCCTCTAGCCTGCCACGTACTGTAGGCCACACTGCACACATGAGCTGAAAGCCCAGAGTGTGGCGTGGACAAGTGAGCTTGTGCGCTAACTAACTTTCAATACTGAGAATGATGTCTTTGACATTTACGCCTGTGATACCTTGTGATACCTTGTACTGCACTGTGTAGCGTTGTTGTAGCTGGTAGGAGAACAGCCATTTTAGTGTACCCCTAAGTGCTAAATGGGTATCTAGAGCATTGAAATTGGACAGATTTGGGGAATTCATACATTGCAGTTACAGCCTATTGTAATTATGTATGGTGCTATGCTCTGAGTGTCTGTTAGTTCGCTATTTCATAGCTCTGATGCAACGTGAGTTTGCCGAAATAATATACTAGTGCGATACGGCCAGAAAACTGGAGCTACCTCATACTGCAGGTGTGCAATTACCTGAAGAGTAATTGTTCTAAATACCGCATCATAAGAGGAAATTCAACCAAGCAGTGGTATAATTTAGACTAAGCATACCCTTTAAACAAGGCCTAGGAAGCCTTAATGAGAGCCTGGTGTCATTTAAACTGAGCATACCCTTTAATGAGGCCGAGGAAGCCTAAATGAGAGCCTGGATGGCTCAACTGAGCCTCAGCATCCACCCAGTGGCAACCAGGTAATAGCCAAAGCACTCCACCCTACTGCCATAGCCAAAGCACTCCCCCCTACTGCCATAGCCAAAGCACTCCACCCTACTGGGAGAGACAGAGTCTCATAGGAGTCCAGTGTTGAAAAGAACAGCCAGTTCTACAATACAGCTGCAACTCAATCTGCCCTGGTGTCCGCCCAGCGCAGCATATTATCTGGTGACTGGACCCCAAATGAACATGGCTCTGACTGGACAGGGTTTAGTACGTCTAGATTTGTGCCAGGAGTCCGTTACTGAATGTGCCGTGACAATCACCGTATTTATGACAGGCATTAGTGCTGATCAGGAGGGATGTACACTATTACCAGGCAGGGATGCACACTATTGGAGCAACAAGCGGCTTCTCAATGGGCTTTTGTGCAGGCCGGCTTGGAAGGGCGCAGTGCGTTTTGATCCATACAGAACATTTTCAGCACAGTGTGTTTGGTTGTATTCTCCGTATCAGAAACATTAGCCTTTTGTGTGCACAGAACAAGTCTTACATCTTTTACTAGCCGAGTGGTTAGTCACACTTCTCAAGAGATTGATAGTGTTAGATAAGGCATTATTTCCTTGGGTGGGGCCAAGCTTTGTGTTGGTACTTTTTATTACTGTAACTTAAAGTATGAATTGTACCCACAGTGCTGGGTATAGTGCAGTTGTGTGGGGCATTGCCCAGGCTGATGGGTATAGTGCAGTTGTGTGGGTGATTGCCCAGGTTGATGGGCATAGTGCAGTTGTGTGGGCATTTCCCTGGCTGATTGAAGTCTGGATAAAGTTGTGCATCAGCTGATGTGTCATTGTTTTGTCATTTCCCCTAAACAGATGATGTCAAAGTTGTATGTGTACAAAGACACGCTGTAGATTTCACAATGCTATCGCCGTGTTATGTTCAAGCACGTCCCACGGCGTGGATACGAGACACAAGTGAGTATGCGTTCACAGATAAGGCTTATCAGATCCAGGCATGTGCGCTGGTCTCCACTCCAAAGGGAAACAGTTTTTGGCTGGAGACTTGGCTTCCCATAGACTGCTGGAGTTTTGGTATAATAAGAAAGCGTGGTGCGGGTGTGTGCGGGTGTGTGTGGGTGTGTGTGGGTGTGTGCGGGGCGAGTACAGAGCACTGAGCTGATGTAAAAGGCCCTCTCTGGGCACCAGTTTGTTTTGATTGTAAACAATTAGTGCCGTGGGGATTTGGCAGATTTCACGCCAGCATTTTGTGCGCAAAGCCCGTAACTGCTGACGGTTTTATTTCAGAACAATCGCCCTCGAGCTGCTGTGCCAGAAGGGATGTGTGTGTGTGTGTGTGTGTGGTGTGTGTGTGTGTGTGTGTGTGGGAGGGGGCCAAAAGAGCTGTCTGACCTGAGAAAGGTCAGAGTGCATCTCTCCAATCCTCTCTCTTCTTTCTTTTTTCTTTTTCTCTCTTTCTCTCTTTCTTTTTTCTCTCTCTTTCATTCCTTTTTCTTTCTTTCTCTCTTCCTTTCACTCTTTCTCTTTTTCTCTTTCTCTCTTTCTGTCTTTCTCTCTCCCTCCCTCCCTTCCCAACTCCTCCTCCAGCTCTGACTTGTGCTGTCTGTGACTCCGCCTCCTCCATGTAGAGAAGGCATGGGATTGGTCAGGGTTTTCCCATACAGCATGGGATTGGTCAGTGCTTTCCCATACAGCAATAGTTGGCAACGTGCCCTGTGGTGCGTGTTTTTGTGTGTGTATGGGGGAGACAGAGAGAGAGAGTGATAGAGAGAGGGGAGAGAGAGAGAAAGAGTGATAGAGACAGAGGAGAGAGAGAGGGAGAGAGAGTGTGATAGAGACAGAGAGAAAGACAGTGGGAGAGAGATAGACAGAAAGAAAGAGTGATAGAGACAAAGAGAGAGAGAGAGAGGGAATGAGAGCGAGAATTGCTATGTGTGAACTTCTGTGAGTGAGTGTGTGTGTGTGTGTGTGTCAGTATGAGAGGGAGTGACAGATAGATAGAGAGACAGGAGGGGGAGTCAGAGAGAGAGAGAGAAAGAGAGAGAAAGAGATGGGAGTGTTGTGTGTATGGACCTGTGTCAGTATGCGTGTGTGTGTGTGTGAGTGAGTGAGTGAGTGACTACGAATATGTGTGCAACAAATGAGGCGTGCAGATGAGAGGGGAGGGCTGGGGGGGGTGAGAGAAAAATAGAGAGAGAGAGAGCGAAAGAGAGCGAAAGAGAGAGAGAGAGAGACAGAGAGAGAGAGAGCTGCAGACTCAGAGCTGGGCTTGGGCTGTGTGAGGACAGCGCTCTCCTCTCTCCCTCTCTGACACACTTTCACACTCGCCGCCAGGACAGCACAGGACAGCACAGGACAGCACAGGACAGCACAGGACAGCACAGCACAGCACACAGGGAACATGTTCTGCCTGAAAGGTAAGAGAGCTGTTTTCTCAT
>NC_085013.1:29597915-29632915 GCF_963854185.1 Sardina pilchardus
AACACCTACACACACACTAAACACACAATACCAACACACACATCTAAACACACAACACCTAAACACATACAACACCTAAACACAACACCTACACACACACACACACACACACACACACACACACACACATCTAGACACCTACACAGACATCGAAACACACATATGTTCTTTGAGGCCTTTGGCCTCTGACTCCCATCTCTTTGTTTGTCAAGTGACCTTGGGTATCCTGAAAGGCACCATATACATTAAGCTTTTATCATTATTATTATCATTGTTGTGTTCTAGTCTGTACGTCTCTTTGGACAAAAGTATCTGCTAAATCCTATAATCAGATGTGTTATTGTAACATACAGTAAGATGTGTTATTGTAGTTTGCACATTGTAGGGGCAGCCGTGGTGTACTGGTTAGCGCATCGGGCTTGTAACCGGAGGGTTGCCGGTTCGATCCCCGACCAGTCCACCACGGCTGAAGTGCCCTTGAGCAAGGCACCTAACCCCTCACTGCTCAGCGCCGCTGGTTGGGCAGGCAGCTCACTGCTCTGGGTTGTGTGATTCACCTCACTGTGTGTTCACTGTGTGTTGTGTGTTCACTAATTCGGTTAAATTGGGTTAAATGCAGAGAACTGAATTTCCCTCACGGGATCAAAAAAGTATATATTTTATTCTATTCTATTCATTACTGTTCAACTAGCCTGAATGATCATCACCGCGGTGATTGTTTTGTTGTTCTGTTCTGATTGCTGTTCTGTTCAAACCCCACCGGTCAGTTGGAGTGGGTCAGCAGCACGTGCAACTCTGGGTCAGTAGCCAATGAAACTCCTAATTGGGGGATTAGGGAGATCCTGCTGGGATAGATTAGGTCTACAGAGTAATGTACAGTAGCAACACCATGTGAGCAATTTTGGAATTTTGAGCATTTTGTCTTTTTTTCAAGCAACATGATGTGGATCTTTTACCTTAAAATAATGGCTTCAAACTTATAATGATGCCACACTGACTTCCAGTGAGGAGAAGTGAGTCTCTGACATTGCGGATGCATGCCTGAAATGCCAGGTGTTTCTGACTTTATTGCCACGGGTACAGTAGGAACATGGCCCTTTTCACTGGTTTTACACAAGCTGGGTACACCCTTAGTCCCCTGGACCAACAGGGACATTGTGTGTGTGTGTGTGTGTGTGTGTGTGTGTGTGTGTGTGTGTGTGTGTGTGTGTGTGTGTGTGTGTGTGTGGTTTCATGCTCTCATGTGCCAGCAATTGACTACACACCACACACTGGGGTTTCTGTTCCTCACTGTCCTCAACATAAGGGAATCCATCACACTTCAAATATTCAGTCATTTTGCAATATTTACAGCTAAAATTATGTTTTGACCTAATCTGTCAAAATAAACATGGTCTATGTCCATGGCATTGACTGGCACACAAATTAAGTCCATTAAAACAGGTCTGATATGAGATGTGATAGGGTACATGTATAATTAATTATTTTATTCATTTAGTTATTTATTAACTAGCCTACAAGCTCTGCCACCCGGCCTGAGTGGATTGCGACCCCCCAGTTAAGGAACACTGACGTAAAGAATGTCCAAAACAGAGGTGAGGTACCCGCAAGCAAATAACAAGACCAAGCAAATAACAAGAGAGGAAATTGATTTAATATTAAAAGCTCTGTTCTAACTGGTTGCAGGAAATGCCTGCCATTCTGACAGTGACTTACTGTTTGACCTTGGGTATTGCCATGGGAGATGGACCATGAAAGAATGAAAATGCTCTGTAAATATATCTAGATTTATACCGTCACACTTGCCTGCATGTGTGATGTTGTATAGTTGTATAACCTGTATGAACAGCTGACTGCAATACCTTCTACCATTGGCACTCTCGGACTCAAAGACCCTGTGTACTTACACTTTCACTCAGCTTTTGAAACTTTATGACATTTCTTGTGCAGCCTAGAGAACCACATGTGTGTTTCAATGTAAAGGTTCTTCTTTTCTTGTAAGACCTCTCTTTTTTAGAAACACTTTTGGAGGCACGTGAGGTTTCCATTGGTGTGGTTACATGTATTTTTCCAATATGAGAATATAGAAGAAGTTTGATATGTTCAAGAGTGTTTAGCTATATGTATTTGTCATTTCAACATTTGATACGTTTAATATAGCCCAACATCACACATGCAATTAATGCTTCAGACTGGATCAGGTAACTTAGACTTAGAGGTAACTTAGAAGCCCTCTCTTCCTCCAGAACTATTGCCTGGCCTCATTCCACCCGTTCCTCTCAAAGCCTGAAGGGCAGCTTCCAAACAAATCACAGAATTTATCTCACATATTGGCCTCCTTGATTCTGACCAGTCTTGTTTCAGAAGTGGCCACTCCATCAAAATGACTCTGTTTGTGACAGAAGCTTTCAAATCTGGAGTAGCTTTGGCCTCACTCCTCATGTTGCTGGACTTAACAGCTGTTTTTGAAACAGTTAACAATCGCATCATACCATCCATACTCTCAAACATGAGCACTTCAGGCAACAAAGCAACTCTCCTGAACTCTTTGAACACTTGCTCACCGGGCATTCGTGGCTGGGACACATGTCCACATCTCACTGCCTTGCCACAGGGGTGCCCCAAGGCTCAGTGCTGGGACCCCTCCTCTTTGAAGAAGAGTAGTATTCAAGGTATTGGTGTCACCGCAATGGATGGCCAGGATTAGTTATTACCACCTTAGAAGCTATACTCAACTGTAGGGGCAACTGCCTACTGTGTAACGGTAGACCGTTTGTCAGCAATGGTCTGGGCTAGATGGCAAAAACCTTAGCAAGGCCTGAACCCTCTGTAGCAACATTGCCCAAAAATTGGCCCGTGTATCATCAGATTTACAGTTAGCCATCCTATTCTAATGAAGGAGGGACAACGAATTAAGCTTGGGTATGGATGCAATATCTCATAGTTTACCTAGTGAGAGGTCTGGCCCTGGTCAGTGACACAGACTATAGGGCAGATGGAGGTCACACGTTTTGACGCAAGATAGCTAAATGGTGCACATGTTCCTTCGGTGATCAAATGATTGCATGAAGACCCAAGCATATTTTGTGTGTTCTCTGTTTATGTTTACAGTATGTAGGACGTTTTTAATTTGGCAGAGACTATTTGCACCCGGGTGTAAATAATGAACATTACTATTTACACCCGGGTGCAAATAATCAACATTACTATTTACACCCGGGTGTAAATAGTGTAATAATCAACATTACTATTTACACCCGGGTGTAAATAGTGTAATAATCAACATTACTATTTACACCCGGGTGTAAATAGTGTAATAATCAACAATACTATTTACACCCGATGTCTAACATCCATGTTCTCTGTCAATAGGCCTGTGTATTTACCAGCTCTACAGTAGGCTAGGCCTAATAGTTTTGAACAGTTTTTAGCTGTTTTGCCATGTCTGGGTTACTTGGAAGTGATTATACAAATATTAGGGTAATGAGTGGTCATGTGGTAGCTTCATCAAAGACAAGCTACTTTAAAGAGTTGTTTTCTGAGTTGTCTTCCAGGCAGCGCTGCCACTGTTGACTTAAAAACACTTAATCCTACTCCTAACCTTAACCCTAACCTTAACCTAACCTTAACCCTAACCTTAACCTTAACCCACGCCTAAGCGCCTTCCAGGCAGCGTTGGGGGCTCAAAGTCAAAACTAACAACTACTGAAGCCTACTTCTACTTAACTCTACTCATAACTGAAATAAAACCAGTAAATCTTTGACAGGTTCAAAAAGCACAAACTCTTATTTGCCGCGATGTAACGTCATCTAAGAAAAAAGAAGTCATGGTGCGTACTTTGGCAGGCAAAAAAAAAAAAAAATTATCTAAGGTTCGAACCCAGCACCTCGAGCATGGTACATCAGTCATTTTACCGCTGTACTGCGCCCCGTCGAAGAAGAATGGGAGAATACAAATTATTGACTCACTTGTTGGGGTTGCTAGGTAACGGTAAACAAAACAAAAAGATCGTGTTTCTTGATTGTGCTTGCAAACGGACGGCTTTACCCGTTCACTGAATAAAGTTTGTGGAAATTTAGCACCACTTTACCATCTCAAATATAGTTTTAATAATCCTAACTTGTTAGATTTAGGTAGGCCATCTCCTGCCAAGATGGTCCCGCTATGTTGGATAGCACGCATTTCCGGTTTGGGTGCAAATAAGAAAATGCCTCCATTCCACTATTTACACCCGGGTGCAAATAATCACTCCGTTTTAATTTTTGGAGCAGGAAAAAAATGCTTCAGATAAAATAATTTGCCAGACCACCTGCCTACCTCCGTGGACCCCTGGTTGAATATCACTGGCCTAGGGAATAGGTTGTGGGCAGACACGTGACAAGATAAACAAACTAAGCAACTTATTTAGAACTTAATGATTTATTTTGAAGTAGACTACAGAATGTATGCAATGAAATGTGGTATATGCATTCTGTACATGCATGCACATAGCCAATGCACAGCAGGACGTTTAGAGGCCTTGAGTCATGAGTGTTACTGTAGTCCTCCTGTAAACCATGCTGCAGGACATAATCCTTACATTATTATGGAATCATAATATATACATTTTTAGTAATGTCAGGGCGCTCCACCACCAATGTCTCGTCTGCTCACACTCACTCAAGCATGCCGCTAAAAGTCAGAGCGATGCTGTGTTGCGCTAAGGGTCTGCAGGATAGGAGGAGGACGCCGGGCCAAAACAAACCCCACCTAAAGAACATGCGCTAAGGGTCTGCAGGATAGGAGGAGGACGCCGGGCCAAAACAAACCCCACCTAAAGAACACGTGTCATGGGGAGCAGAATAGCAAACTCTGGTCACAGAGAATGTTTGTGTTGTTCACACAGGGGTAAAGACAAGACAGAGCAGGCTTTGATCGCGGTATGAACATGCCTTTGGTGTGTGTGTGTGTGTGTGCGTGTGTGTGTGTCCGCTTTGGTTCTGCTTCAAGTAGAAGTGCAGCGTGGGACATCCACTATCCAAGTGAACTGATCATCACCAGAGCATGCATGCTCAACTCCAAAAACAAATCTCTCGTTGGGCGCAAATAAGAAACAGACTTGAAAATAAAGAAGAAAGCAGCATTCTCAAGTTACCACTCTTGCCACGAGTTATGGACCATGTCTTAACAAACAAAGCCCTCAGTCTCAGGTCTAGACATGGCTTAGTAAGATGAGCTTTCAGTTAGATGTATTCCTTCTTTACTTCCTACTTCTGTAATGTATAGACATTGAAAGACTCCATTGTGTGTCAATTTCATCTGCAGCAAAATATTCTACTTTGTTTCCCATCATCTGAGGTTTGTGTTGTTCATTTCTTGTAGAAGTTAAACCTGACGAGTCTGATCTCTTATTCCCCATACGACCTCAGTGTACATAAGACTGAGAGAAGAAGCAACATGAATATTCTATTTCTATGGGTTCTTCTGGATATTTCAAGACCCAGTATGCTACATCTAACTTATTGCTATAGGATATACGTACAGTACACTGCTCTAGAAGACCCAGTATGCTACATCTAACTTATTGCTATAGGATATACAGTACACACATCTAACTTATTGCTATAGGATATACGTACAGTACACTGCTCTAGAAGACCCAGTATGCTACATCTAACTTATAGCTATAGGATATACAGTACACTGCTCCAGAAGACCCAGTATGCTACATCTAACTTATAGCTATAGGATATACAGTACACACATCTAACTTATAGCTATAGGATATACAGTACACACATCTAACTTATAGCTATAGGATATACAGTACACACATCTAACTTATAGCTATAGGATATACAGTACACACATCTAACTTATAGCTATAGGATATACAGTACACACATCTAACTTATAGCTATAGGATATACAGTACACACATCTAACTTATAGCTATAGGATATACAGTACACACATCTAACTTATTGCTATAGGATATACAGTACACACATCTAACTTATAGCTATAGGATATACAGTACACACATCTAACTTATAGCTATAGGATATACAGTACACACATCTAACTTATTGCTATAGGATATACAGTACACACATCTAACTTATAGCTATAGGATATACAGTACACACATCTAACTTATAGCTATAGGATATACAGTACACACATCTAACTTATTGCTATAGGATATACAGTACACACATCTAACTTATAGCTATAGGATATACAGTACACACATCTAACTTATTGCTATAGGATATACAGCACACTGCTGTAGAATCAGCACCAAGTCAGAGAAGGGGAGGAGGAGGGCACTCTCAGGAGGGGGAGGAGGCATAGGATTAATATGACTAATATGACTTAATATGACAATGTAAAGCACTATACATAGATTGTACATGAAAAAGGTTGTATGTATGGATTCCCAAGAGTCCAAGCTTTCAAATGGTGTATAATATTACTAGGTTGCATAGCAATATGGTGCCTATTATTGATTTAGATGTTTGGGAGGAGGTGGGAGGAGTATACTGTGGGCGATACACTGAAGACTACAGCCAGTGTGTATATCTTTACTCAAGCCGTAAGAATCTGTAAACCAAGAGGAGAATGCAAGCAATGGCCCCACAACACAACGCTTAGGTAACAACAGCAGGGTCATGCTGGTGCAATGCATGCCATTGGCAGCACATAGTTTGAGTGGTGCTGGCCAGCGCAGCGCTGGAAGCTTAACTTCCCCTAGATAGCCTCAGACGTCATATGGGCACAGAGATTAGTCCGCAGGCCCTTAGCCAGCAGGAGGCTAACACGGCTACTTTGAGGGATCTTGCTGCTACTGCCATTCACAGCTGTTGCAGTCTCGCTTAAAAAAGGTGCCTGTAGAATGTCCGCCGTAACCCCAAATGCTTTGTAATCTTGGGTTAATGTGGGAATGTGCAGGTCAGTATGATCCTGACACTCTATACTGAATCATCCTGCTCTAGATGCTGCACTTCAGCTGCAGTAGACTACTGTATGTGTTGTTCATGACCATGACAGAGCAGGTTTGTTCATGTTCATCACCATGACACAGCAGGTTTGTTCAGTTCATGATGATAGTTCACTCTCGCCAGATGGCCTCTGTGACTTTGGTATCTCAACATGGGTCCATTACTGACACAAAGTCACATAATGAATTGAGTGATTTTACCCATTAACAAGAGACGTGTCAGACGTCAGTGTGATGGAGGGGCCCATTGTCTGATGCAAATCAGTAATTGAAATCCTTTTGTCCAGCTGGCTCTGTTTCCTGACTTTGTTGTCCTGACTTTGTGGTCCTTAATTGTATTGTAGCATGTTTGGGTCCCTCAGGAGTCTCCTGTAGGCTACCTGCTGTATGGTGCGGCTGTGCGCCACTAATCTCGTGTCATAAGCATGTGATGCCCTCAATTCAATCAACGCCACCCTCAGATAAAGATACGTCTGACGGAGTCACAGCCTGTTGGGTCACTGACTGTCCAGAGGAAGGGCGGCTGTAATCCCAGAGCACCGGCCTCGTTTGGACACACTTGTGGGCACCGCAGAGCAAGACACAGCACGTCTACGCCAGCCGACTCTCCTCCTGTCCAGGTACCGCAGCAGTACCATCTGTGGAGCATTGAGGACCCTGACGAGGCTGACCACTGGTGCTTGGACATTGGACTCTGACTGGTGAGTCAAAATTGGATATTAAATTGGGTGAGGACTGTAGTTGTGCCTTGAAGTTGATGTTTTTATTGTAAAATAATGTGTGATAATATCATATCAATAATATATTTATTATCATTATCAAAACACAAGTGAACAGTCTGTTGAACATTTAAATGAGCTGTAAGAGAATGGTAGTGATAAATGGGCATAAGCCACTTGTGATAATATAACATACAGTAGGTCCACATGTTAACATGGTAAGATGCGATATCAGAATATACACTTCTGAGACTACACACCTAGTAACTACATCAAATCAAATGCATTGGTGTTGAATGTGATTAGTCTTTAATGTGTGCTAGATTCATTTGGAATCTGGGGAGTGGAAAAACCAAACCGTGTTATAGCAAACGGATTAGTCAGCTTTTGGCGTGACCGTCACAGTTTCCGTTTACACAGGAACATTTATTCTTAGGACTCCCTCGTTCTGCGGGAGGTCAGCCCTGTGCCCTGATGGTTGAGTGTCCAGAGCACATTCTCGTTGTCTGATGGGATTCTTAAATCACTGACTCTTGGGCTTGTCTCCTTCCAGGGGCCCGTTGTTTTGAGTGAGGAGAACGGAAGTCAATGGAAGCTCTCTCCAGGATCTTCCCCTACTCCAAAACCTTAGCTGGCCTTAAGAGCACCCTGGCTCATGTTCTGCGCCTCAAAGACCAGACGGCGGACGCCGGACGCAGGGCCAGAACCCGACTGCCCTCGGTGTGTTCTCTGAGCGATGTGCACGCCGTCCGCAACAACGCAGCGCGCACGCCGATGACCTTGAGGCAGCTCAGACGGAGAGGCAGTGACTTCACGCCGTTCACCTCCAAGCTGGTCGGAGTGTTTGGATTCCCAGTGTTTGCTGGCTGCCAAAGACATTCCACTGACTACTGTCCGTCCTCAGATCTCAGATCAGCGCAATTTGTATGAAACACAAGGCCGGTACGGCTCGTACATGGCAGTGGTGGCTAAGGAGGTAGAGGAGCCTCCGAGTGACTGAGGACAGGTGCAGGTTGAGGCCTTGCATGGCAGCCTCTGCCATCGGTGTGTGTGTGTGTGTGTGTGTGTGAATAGGTGAATGTGAGGCATGATGATGTTGTAAAGTGTTTTCAGTGCTCGGAGGAGTAGGAAAGCACTATAAATGCAGTCCATTCACCATTTGTTCAGCAAAAAAAACTCAGGAGACAACTCCTCAACTGAGCTAGAAGACATTTTTTTCTCAAAGTACCAGTCATTTATTTTTATTTCTGTGTTTTGTGAATCTACGCAGTTCATTTTTACACGCACAACTCCTGCTATTCATGCAGGCTACCATCTCAACACCTACAAGTAATAAGACGTGTCACAGTTAAGCAGTGGTTACCTAGTCAGTCTATTTCAGTACTGTATTGTACGACTGTATTCTTACAACTGGATCAGGAGGTAAAGGAAATTAATTTTGCAACTGTAGCGATATATGATCATATTTCATTTCAGTGTGTTTAGCAAACAGTTAGCAGGGTCTGTGTTCATCTTAGACTGTTGCAGATTGAATAATCAGCCATAGGATTGTCAGGCCATATTTTGTCAGGAATAAACATACAGTATCTCACCTTTCACGTTATGTTTTTTGTTTGTCTGTGGATGTTAGCTGTGTTGTGATCATTCACAACACGTTTAATGATTTAAATAAATATGTTAGTTATGGCACAACAATTGTCTTTTAAAATTTGTTCATCATTGCCAAGGCTGTAATCATACTTTGATTGATTGATTTTCTTTGACCATTTCCTTATGAGATATGAGACAGCTTTGTACATAAAAACAAACAAACGAAAGAAGAAAGAACACAAAGTCATTGGTTTCACCACAACTATGCATTTTAATGGTACTGAGTTCATGCACATCAGGCTTGATTCCAAAACCACAGGTGCATGGCATGATTGGCATGAACATTTGCTTTTGAGACATAAACTAGGCCTACACATTTTGATTATTAAGCTTTAACAGGTAAGCCTACGTTTGAACAAATTGTTTCGAAAAATGCTCTTAAGCCTGCTGTTCTGCAAATGCCCTCTGTTAATGAATCGAGAATTGCACCAAAGTGACTGAGAAAAATAAAAAATGTGAACACCACAGACAGAGACATGTGAAAGTACCTCTTATGTTATCTTTCTGTAGTGTCGCTGCTACAGACGCTTGGGCCTCTCTGTATCAGCGAATTAGAAGCGTTTTACGTAACAGAGGGGCGTGCCTGTAGACATGTGTAGCACAGCACACTGCAGGCCTACCAACTGATAGGTTGCCACATCTTACTCTGAAAGGTCTGGGGTCGACACTGTGTCTGTCCCCCATACATACAGTATATACATAGATCTGTCTGTAAATATATTTCCGCGCAGAGCACAGGGGGCTATATATAATAAGAATCCGAGAAAGTAGCCTACTCTTCTACCTCTGAGGAATGCCATAACGCTTTAGAAATGCATCCGCTTACAACCCGTTGCTTTCCCATGGGGACATTACAAAAGACCGTCTGCTGGAAGTTGAGCCTGATCATATTTTTCACGGCATTTCTCTTTTTCTTGGATGTGTTCGCAACCCATAGCAGCTTGTGCATTGCTGTGGATGAGGTCGGGCTTTCAGATTTCAACCAGAAGTCTCAAGAAAACGTGTCACGTAATGTGTGGCAAGTTGACATCAGCAGTGAAGATACAAAAGTGAGTTGAATACTATGCCAAGATATTAAAGTACAGGTTTTAGCCTGGGACCTTTGTAAACTCAGCTGTTAACTTTAACCTAGACTAGACTTAAAAAACGATTCACATCTTGTCATTGTTGCACAATTGAAGGTAGGCTACTGTGTTTTTGACAACACATAATAACATAATAATTACGCTTGTCCTGTTTTAGTGAGAGAAAAAAAAGACTCCCTGATGTAAGGTATCCTACCATACGTCTTCATATTACTTTGTCCTATATTCCTGGTAGTGGTCCCACACAGTTCTATTTTAGCACCCTAATATTGAGGCTGTCGGATTCCGTTCGCCCCTGAGATCCAACAGCCTCCGGTTAGGCTACACCGAGGTCCTGAGGATGGATGTAATTATTGTCACTGAGGAGCCGTCGCTCAACTAACAGTTCTATAAAGGCAGCAGCTCACACATTTAAGACAAACATCACTGTCAACCATTGTGCTCTAATGGACCCAATTGATTTGCTCATCGATGTGTTGTGCCACAGAATTCAACATCTTGTCTGGATACCCATATCATGGCCTATGGACAGACCATGTTCATGATAGGACTTCTGATTGGATCGGGATTTTCTGGTGTGCTCTCCGACAGGTATGACGGACGCCCGCCTTTTAAAAAGGTGTTTCACAGAATAATAGTTTTGTTTATGACTTTCTCAGTCCCAAACTGACTTGCTAAATAAGGCTATAGTCTGCAGTACTACATCGGTATTACCTCGCATGCATTATGTTGGATATTAATCTGTTCATTTCAAAATTAGATATGGTAAAAGAATCCTTCTCCTGGGCTGCTGCTTTGTCCAGGCAGCGGTGCCGCTGGCGACGGCGCTGCTACCGTACTCAACCGTCTACCTTGTTGCGCGGTGCGTCACGGGGATCACCTGTTGCGGAATCCACATGTGCTGCTTCAGTTTGGGTATGCTTCCACGTGTAACCGATTTAAAACGTTGGAAATAACAAGTGCATAGCAAACATATTCGCAAAGAGATCTGTGAGTTAGTAACGTAAAGTAGCCTAACAATAAATGCCATTTACAATATTGTCTCCGCAGGGGTGGAGTGGAGTCTCCCTGATGGTCGGATCTGGCCACCGACGCTTCTCTCCTTCAGCTTCAGCGTGGGCATGATGTGCTTGGCGGCCGTGGCTTATGTCGTGCGCGGATGGATGCAGTTCCACCTCATGCTGGCCTTTCCGCAGATTATCTGCCTTCCACTTTACTTGTGCGTCTCACCGCTTTCTACACTTCTACTACGCTTATGGTCTTTTCACTCGTTGTCATTTATTGCCATGTGGTGTAAAAAAAAAAATGACATGGAGTTTTAAAGACCTACCTTTAGTAATGTAATCTCAGTGTGAAACTCTTAAGCAATAGTGCAGCGTGAATCATGTTACTAATCTTGGTTCAATGTACTACTGTACATAGTATTGTAAACATGTGTGTGTGTGTGCGTGTGTGTGTGGCTTGTTAGAGACACATCTGATTTTCCTGTATTGATTAGTTCCATCCCAGAATCCCCCAGATGGCTGCTATTGAACAAAGGAGTCGATCAGATTAATGTGTACCGTGCCAGAAGTGCCGAGGACAGGAAATGGCTGGACCAGGTAACACACACACACTTACACACGCACACACACACACACACACACGCACACACTCTTACAAAACAAAGTGTTATAAAATGTATGCGTCACACATGGCATCCCTAAATGGTTCTTTAAACCATTCTGAAGGATTTATCAAAGGAACCCTTAACGGTTCTTTAAAGCCTTCTGCGACTGCACCGGTTATGGAGAGCAAGTCACACTAGCCCACCCTGCTGCTGCAGCCTATCTGTGTAGTTGGGGTGTGGTGTCCAAGCCTGTTGCTCCGCCAAGAGTCCAGTCAGAACCTAGTGGCGCTGATACTGCTGCGGTGACTCAGCTCTCCATCTCACTGCCCCTCCAGCTGCTGGACTCCCTGGAGAGTGAGCTGGTGAAAGGCAAGAAGAGCCCGGAGGAGCCCAACTCCCACATCGCCCAGTTCAGATCGCCCACCATCGTCCTGCGCCTGCTGGTCATGGGCTTTATTGGGTAGGTAAGTGAACGTGCCCTCATGGGCTTTATTGGGTAGGTAAGTGAACGTGCCCTCATGGGCTTTATTGGGTAGGTAAGTGAACGTGCCCTCATGGGCCTTATTGGGTAGGTAAGTGAACGTGCCCTCATGGGCTTTATTGGGTAGGTAAGTGAACGTGCCCTCATGCGCTTTATTGGGTAAGTGAACGTGCCCTCGTGGGCTTTATTGGGTAAGTGAACGTGCCCTCATGGGCTTTATTGGGTACAGTAAGTAAGTGAATGTGCCCTCATGGGCTTTATTGGGTAGGTAAGTGAACGTGCCCTCATGGGCCTTATTGGGTAGGTAAGTGAACGTGCCCTCATGGGCTTTATTGGGTAGGTGAGTGAACGTGCCCTCATGGGCCTTATTGGGTAGGTAAGTGAACGTGCCCTCATGGGCTTTATTGGGTAGGTAAGTGAACGTGCCCTCATGGGCGTTATTGGGTAGGTGAGTGAACGGGCCTTATTGGGTACAGTAGGTAAGTGAACGTGCCCTCATGGGCCTTATTGGGTAGGTGAGCTAACGTGCCCTCACGGGCCTTATTGGGTAGGTAAGTGAACGTGCCCTCACGGGCTTTATTGGGTAGGTAAGTGAACGTGCCCTCATGGGCTTTATTGGGTAGGTGAGTGAACGTGCCCTCACAGGGGTTTATTGGGTAGGTAAGTGAACGTGCTCTCAGACTACTCACACATACTGTAAATGACAAGCACACTCTGACTGGACAAATCTGTCTCATCGTCGGATTAAATCACACATAATGTGAATCCTATAGGCCTACTCCACAAGAATCTCTGTTGATATGAGTGTCTAGTTTAAAGATCCAGACAAACTTATTGACGTCAATCTTCTGCTGTTGCATAAGTTACACGTTTTCTCTGTTTTTGTAACTATTTTGTAATCGAGATATCTTGAAGAGACGCTCAAACCTTTGGCACTTTGGAGCCTGTGCAGTTGTGCCGTAACAAAGGTCACTCACATGCAGCACTTGTTACATCAACACACTGCAGGAGTGGAGGGTTGTTTCATCACACATTAGCGAGCGTTTGCCATGTGCAGTTATTCAGTGATGCAGCGGGCATTGAAGGGACAGTGACTTGCATGGTCTGATATTGAAAACACACTTATGAAATATTGTGATGTCAGCCTGGTGGTCATCGCAGGGCCATTGCATTGCCTGATATTGAAGAGCACATTTATGAAATATTGTGATTTCAGACTGGTGGTTGCCATTTTTTTTAAGTATATATTTTTGGCCTTTTTGTCTTTATTATGATAAAAGGCAAGTGAAGAGGTAGACAGGAAGCAAGTGGGAGAGAGAGATGGGGATCGGGAAATGACCGTAGGTCGGACTCGAACCTGGGTCCCCGTGGGCACTTGGACCCGTTCACGGCATGAGCGCTGTAGCCTGCTGCACCACAGCACCCCTCCCTGACTGGTCATTTTGTATGATTTTTGCGTAATTTCTATTCCAACCATGAGCTCTTTTGAGGAAAGTCTAGAATGTGCACGGATCCTGAACTACTTACACCAAGTTTGACCTCGTTGCTCCTGATCATCCTGGCTTGCCTTTCATGAAACGCGTCTTAATTCTGCTTTTGTGAAATACCCCTTTGGAGTTCGGGCTGGTTTGTTTAAGAGGGGGGTCTGTGTACGTTGTGGAATGTTCATATATATACAACAAATGCTGAGTCGTTGATGTGTCTTTGTTGCGGTGTTTGAAAGGGACCAAGTGTGAAAACACCCAAGGGGTTGTATTCATCACTGCCGACACGTCGATTGTTTATGTTAGATCATTGAAATGAAGTGGAATCAGTTGCCTCCTCTACTGACTGGAGGGTCAATGGGGTCATGAATTCAGTCGCTCTCCATGTCAAGACCTTCTTCATTCTCACTGTAAACCCAGTCAAATTTTTGTAGGCAACCTATATAACACAACTGCGTTATATTAATGGAATTGTTTTGTTTAGTTTGACTGAGTGTTGCTGCTTTGACACATTTCCTACTTGATATGGGCATTCTAGGGCAACTAGCATTAGGAAAAAAAAAAGATTGAAAACACGTATTGTTAAGTTTGATGATTTTTAGTGTTGTTTCAAAGGATAATGTGAATTTAGGTTTTGAAATAGAAAAACAGTTAATTTAGTTTTCAGTGAGAAAAAAAAGGAGAAATCTGAGTTCACAGATATGCCCCCATAGAGTGTAACGCTACTGCTGCCTGGCTGCGTTAGCTGCTGGCTGTAGCAACTCAAGCTACTGTAGGTAAATCCGATTGTTTTTCATGCCGACAATATTCGGTGACCTTGAGAAAAAGGCATCTATATGAAAATTTGCCGGATTTCTCCTTTAAGTTGTCTATGAGTTACCTAACTTTCAGTGTTCCCTTTGTCACAAAATTCCCCCTGTCTTGAATAAAATATCTATCTGTCTGTCTATCTGTCTGTCTGTCTGTCTATCTTTCCTTCCCTGTCCCTTGGTCACAGGCTGGCCTCGGCGCTCACCTATTACGGCATCTCCTTCAGCGTGGGGCACTTTGGGGTAAATATCTACCTGGCGCAGTTCTTCTCGGGGCTGTCCGAGGCGCCCTCGCTGGGGCTACCCCTGCTGCTGGCCCGGTGTGGACGCAGGCCGTTCACCATGATCTCCCTGCTGGTCAGCGGCATCTCCAGCCTGCTGTCGCTGCTGGTCTCCAGGTTCTGTGGTAAGTTTGACAAAAGGAGAGAAAAGAGAAGTGCACTCTACAGTAATGTGACACTACACATACAGTACATATAAAAGCAACAAGATACATTTGAGGAGTTTGGGAGCACCAGGTTTGTGTCTGTTACTTTGGTGAAGCAAATTGCCTGGCTTCGAGTTAAGGTAGCATCTAATCAGAAAGTCATTTTTGTATTGTAAGATGCACTGCAAGATCGGAACGTTTTAGTATGTTAACAGTAGGCCTACACTACTGTAAATAGACCCTAGATTGTTGGTACTCCAGAGTCATGTTTTAATTTAATAACAAACTGTAATATTTTAAACTCATTCGGACGCTGCATTAACATAATTATGCACAAAATTAACTCTCTGACTTTGCTAACATGCACCCGTGATGCTTTATATTGGATCATGTAACGTTGATGATTGGGTAGGATCGTCACCCTTTTAGTTGGTTTTTCACTAACTGGATACTGTCTTAGCACTAAATAGTGTTGAATGTGGATGCCAAGGGGCAAAGATATGCTTCCATTGTGTCATTTGTGGGTTTTACTTTCCAAGATCATAGGATGCAGCTTTTTTTATTCTAACAAGTGAATGATTTATATAATATTAACTTTGCAATGTGTGTAGACTGCCCTGGCACAATAGGCTGATTGAAACCCTGAGGTGGGTTTTATAATTAAGAGGGAAATGCCTGACACGTGGCATACTACATCACGTAACTGTCGACTGAACTTTAACTCTCTCAGTCGGACTCCAGCGCATGCACAACGGGACGAAATCTCCAGTAGCCGCGCTCACATGAGTTCTTGAATAGCTAACTCTCTCTTTGACATCTGACTAGGCTCTGGCCCTGCCAAGGCCATGCCTCATTTGGCTCACTATAAACAAGCCGCCTCAGTGCCAGAGCTCTTGCAGACTGCCAGTTTGAAATTGCTGAGACACATTCCTATACCGCAGGCCTCTTCCGATTCTTTTACATGACTTTAGCTGTAGTTGTGTATTTAATACTACTCTTTAGTATTAGCAGTTTAGTTTAAGGTTTAGGCTTTAGTTTAGTATTAGTATTAGTCAGACGTATTAGTCAGACGTATTTGAAACGTAAGTGGTTTACAGCACAGATTCTGTGTACACACAGTGTTTTACTACCTTGTACTTGTAAAGGTAATATCTGTAAGCTTTGTAAGACTGTCCGACATGACCTCCGGTTCCTTCTCTGGTCCCAGACTTGCCCTGGCTGGTGATGACCCTGGCTCTCATGGCCAAGCTGTGCATGCAGTCCACCACCTGTGTGTCCCTCCTCTATGGCATAGAGCTTTTCCCCACAGTCATCAGGTAAGTTTGGCATTGCAGTCCACCACCTGTGTGTCCCTCCTCTACGGGATAGAGCTTTTCCCCACAGTCATCAGGTAAGTTTGGCATTGACTACGTTGGCTTGTCATTGACACGCCACATGATTAAGAATGTCAATTCCGTGCCAAACTAAATCGACCGTTTTGTCAAGTTAAGTGTTGGCAGACCTCTAGTAATCTAAATAGTAATCTATTTGGTGTTATTGGTCAGATGCACCGGTAGTTTGATGAGCAACTTTTGTACTTTTGAACTCAGCATTGTACAGAAGAACATCTGCAGGAGTTTATGAGAGTAACCTATTGCACCTAATCAGCATGGTTAAAATGCTTCTTTCTTATACGGTTCAAAAGTCTGCATCTGTCTGTGATGTACTATACGAGTATCATAGAAGCCTCTACACTGAGAAACACCACCATCATGGTATCTGTTACTAATGAATGTCACAATTGGAGCAGAAAGCTTTCAGCAGCCTTCTGAAGCCATTACTAATGGAATGATCAGCAGCCTTCTGAAGCCATTACTATGGGATGACTCTGTGGAGAGGGTCAGATCACTGGAGGAGGGAAAGTATTCAGCCTTCTTGGACACACTGTGGACAACATGCCATGCATGCGTGTGTTGATCCTGAGTCAGGTGCGCATGCGCGTGTAGAGATGCTAGATGTGCTGTACATCAGGAGAATGTTGGTTTTGCGTGTGTTGATTCAGAGTCAGATGCTCGTGTAGTGATGGTAGATGTGCAATACATCAGGAGAACGTTTGTTTTGCGTGTGTTGATCCAGAGTCAGATGCTCGTGTAGTGATGGTAGATGTGCAATACATCAGGAGAATGTTTGTTTTGCGAGCGCGTCCGGACTTCCCACTTGAGTGTTCACATATGAATAAGAAAACCAATATTCTACGTCTGTGCTTTCTTTCATCTATTTGTTCATGTTGTGTCATTCCCAGTGACATATTGGCATCAACATATGACACAATAGCACTCTTTTTATTTAAGTGTAGTTTTTGGGCCCTTTTTCATGCCTTTCATGAGACAGGGCAGTAGAGAATGACAGGAGGAGGGAGAGAGAGAGTCGGGGGTGGGACCCGGAAAGGACCCCGGGGTGAGAACCGAACCCGGGTCGTCATGCAGCGTACGGTTCTGGTGCCACAGTCGGTTGTGCCGCAGCTGAGGCCTTAATAGTGTCTGTCTATGTATGATACAGGATCTCCTGTCCCATATGTTGTGAGGATGACCCACCTCCTAACCCTGAGACCCTCAGCATGACCCACTTCCTAACCCTGAGATCCTCTGCATCATTGTCCCCCCTTGTGTCCCCTCAAAGACAGAAGTGTTTTGGGATGGTGAACGTGTGCTACCGCATCGGCTGCATCGTGAACGCCGTGGTGGCGCCGCGTGGCGCGATCCCGCTGCCCGCCATGATCTGCTACAGCAGCGGGCCCTTCCTGGGCGCGGCCCTGTGCCTACTGCTGCCCGAGACCAGCGGCATCCCTCTGCCCGACACCGTGCAGGACTGCGAGAAGCAGCCCCGATTCCAGCTCCCGTGCCCACCGTGCTCCAGGTGAGTCTACTTAGTGTTTGTATTTGATTGTGATTTTATGCACTAATACACTGCAGTGGTCCCATATTTGCTTGTTATCAAAAAAACAGACAACTTTCTTATATCCCTCCAAAGACGCCGCCCTGATCAGACACTAGAGGGCGAAGATTCGGACCGTAATGAAAAGCTGGCTCTGGAGTCCGAGTACAAGAAAGCTGCTCTGTCGAAAGAAATCGTCTAATTCCCGCTTCTGGGTCCTGGAACGTGCCTAAGGAAGCGGATTTGTGCTTTGGGCATTTTATGGCGATTTTAAACTTTTATATCAAGTGACAGTTAGATGTGTGAGTGGGACTGTCTGACACAATCTTTTTGCCTGATTATTAACAAGATTTCACCTACTCACCCCCCGTCAGGTCCTCAATAGTTGTATTATACGGTATTCATATGGAGCACATCTCTGATGTGACCAAGTTACTCTCAGAATGTTTTTTGTATTGAAAATGTAAATATGAATTGTTTAATGCTGCATCTAGGTTCACCTTTTTTACTTTCTTTTATATTATAAAGGGAAGAAATTATACCAAACATGCTTCGTCTCTGTTTTTTAACTACACTTGCACTGAAATGTAAGTAATGTGTTGAGGTTAAAGGGAATGCATTCAGAGTGTGCTTGAAAACCTTTTCATCATTCAAAAATCATTTTAGTGCAGAAGCATAACGCTGGTATCTTGTTGATAAATGTTCTATTTGGATTTTCGATAAATTAATGAATCCAATAGTTTTAAGTCTACCATACCAGCTAACCACACATTTGTTGGCACAAAACTCACCAACAGCCATCAGCCATGTGAAATTCTGTAGGCTTTGGGTTGTATTGAGCCTGTGTAAATCAGTGGCCATAACCTTTGTGGCACCAGCACCACCCATAGGTGATATGAAGAGCAGGTGTTGATGGATAATGTGTTTACCACATTGTGACGATGTGTAAATCTATGCTCAAAATGATCATCAATGATCAACAATTGGCTAATATCAGCAGTCGGCTGGCGTTTACGGTCCTTTATCTTTGTACCCATCAGTGGAATTGATTACCAGTTCACACCTGATTGTTTTAATGATCATTTACTGTTGAGAAATAACACTGTAATAAGTTACCATAACGTAACAAGCATGCTGTGTGACCTTGTTGCTGAAGGACAATGAGCTAAACGGATTTTCCCAAGTAAGGGCGCCGCCATGTTTGTTCTGCTGCCTGATGTAAGCCAACGGGCTAAGGGCTGAGAGGCAACTCATAATTCACACCAGACATTATTGCTTGTTACAATAACTATACTATTGGCTAGAACAGTGTCTCTTTCTTGCTTTCTCACTTCTGAAAAATCTATGCGGTTAAAAGTCAAACAGGTAACATACCAACACAGCCGTTAGTGACGTGTTTGGTCCGTCATCTTGTTTCGAACCTTCAGCTCATTCATGTTAAATGTAATTTAAATGGAATCTACCATTTAAACAGTTGGGAGTTGTCATTAAAAAAGAAACCCTTTTTTTTTTAGTCCAAACCGTTTTGGATACCAGATTTTATATCCATTTCTGCTGTGAAGTTGGACATTTTACTGTAACTAGGGGTTCTGGACTCACTCTTGGAACCCACCCCTGATGGGCCTTTAAGGTACTGCAGGTTATGGACCTTCCATGTTGGCTTCATTGTTTAGTATTGAATGTTGCCGCTTGTCTTGAAGACAGCCACACATGACTTTCCATTGACTTGATTTCCTTTGTACATCCGACATACAGTTACACACATACACAGACCACACACAAACATTCACACATCTCCACACACACACACACACACACTCAATCCCACACTGGAACTTTTTTATAAAATGTGCTACTGAGTGAGGTCTGACAAACCAGCATTTTGTGGAGGAAGCTGAATGTTGTCCATTGAATTATGAGGTATTTGTTTACAGAAAACAGCAGGGAAACCAGTTTTACGTTAACCTTATGATTGACAGTTTGTTCCTTCATGCAAAATAGATTTCTATTTTAAAATTTAAATGAGCTGCCTTCTTTCTGAGGTTTAGTGAAATCAGGTCATGTTTTGCCCTCAGGACAGAGGCAGTATATAGAATGTTAAAGGCACTGTACGCGATGTTATGCAGAGGCAGTATATAGCATGTTAAAGGCACTGTACGCGATCTTATGCAGAGGCAGTATATAGCATGTTAAAGGCACTGTACGCGATCTTATGCAGAGGCAGTATATAGCATGTTAAAGGTACTGTACGCGATGATATGCAGAGGCAGTATAGAATGTTAAAGGTACTGTACGCGATGTTATGCAGAGGCAGTATAGAATGTTAAAGGTACTGTACGTGATGTTAAGCAGAGGCAGTATATAGAATGTTAAAGGCACTGTACGCGATGTTATGCGGAGGCAGTATATAGAGGTGCTGTACGCGATGTTATGCAGAGGCAGTATATAGCATGTTAAAGGTACTGTACGCGATGTTGTGCGGTTTCTAAGCTAACACATTTTTTGTCGCATACTGCAAACATCTCTTCACCCTCTGCCAGCTGCACGTGTTCTGAACACACTGTTAAAAAACGCCGTCTCTGTGGACCGCCCCGGCTCCAGAAATGGCCACCAAATCAACCTGCTCCAGCCTGGACCATGACACATGATCAACTGGTCCAGCCAATCCCAGACGAGATGGAGAGTTCAGTTGTACAGGAGGAAGGGGCGGGCTACTGTAGCTCACGGTTTTGTTTGAACGTCAGCAGAAGTGATGTTATCCAACATGGCTTAGAGCACCTTTAAAACAGCACAAGGAATAGATGTTCATACTGTATCAGTTTCATTCCTCACCACAAATGTGCAAGAGTATCAGTATAGGAATGTGTTGCTCTGGTGCTTGACTGGTTTGGGTACTGTATGTGTCCTCTTTCAGGCAAGTTTCCTGAAAAAAAATCAAATGAAAAAAAGAAGTGTTGGTTTC
Source organism: Sardina pilchardus (assembly GCF_963854185.1). NCBI lineage: Eukaryota > Metazoa > Chordata > Actinopteri > Clupeiformes > Clupeidae > Sardina > Sardina pilchardus. The sequence goes on from NC_085013.1 coordinate 29,619,038, forward strand.
ACCACGGATCAGGAAGTGCTTCTCTGGTCCTTCCTGGTCCAGTGTGTACAGCCATGCATCACTTACTGCCAACCCCAGCGACCGGAAATGCAGGAAATTCCTACTTGTCGTCTGAGGAGCGTGGCCATGGCAACTCCCTCCACCTCAAGACAAACACTATGGAGCGCACAGGGAAGCTCAATCCCCTACGTGTGTCAGGGGTCCATGGATTACAGTATGAAAGGGATGTTTTTAAGCAACTGTGTATTTCGAGAGGTCTACGTAAAGACATTTGTGTTGTACTCAAATATACTTCACCATGTTTTTAGAATGCAAAAGCATACAGGAGAGGTCAGACACACATGATCAAATCTCTGCACCATGAGGTGGAGGGTCACCATTACTGATGTGCTTGAGGAGACATCACTGTGGTTACATCTAAAAGTAGCAACATGACTAGCAAACAATAAACACACTTGATTAGCAGATACTCACAACTGCCATATTGGCTATACGAAAAGCTAGCAATCTTATTAAATAATGTCCTGTAAATATGTTTTGAAATTATTTTTGATGAGCTGTAAGAAGCCGGAGCAGCTATAGATATATATCTAAGGCTGTCTTTATACTGTAGAAATATGTCTCTATTTTGCAGTTAAAAACAGGAAATAACTCAAATCATTGTGCCATGAGGTTGCATGGAAGGCACGTTTCCTTTCTTGTTGTCAAAGACGGGCCTGAAAGGTAAAGTTTGGGAAGCACCCCTTTAACCATATATCTGTGATGTTCACACTGGGACTGAAGGTAAAGTTTGGGAAGCACTCCTTTAATCCATATATCTGTGATGTTCACACGGGGCCTGAAGGTAAAGTTTGGGAAGCCCCCCTTTAATCCATATATCTGTGATGTTCACACGGGGCCTGAAGGTAAAGTTTGGGAAGCATCCCTTTAATCCATATATCTGTGATGTTCACACGGGGCCTGAAGGTAAAGTTTGGGAAGCATCCCTTTAACCCATATGTCTGTGATGTTCACACTGGGACTGAAGGTAAAGTTTGGGAAGCGTCCCTTTAATCCATATATCTGTGATGTGAGGCAGCAGAGGACACCACACAGGAATACCACCATGTTGTTTATTACAGATAAACTTCAGGTCAGCATACAGGCTTCTCCTCTCGATAGCTCTAGCTCCTGCCTCTGCACCCAGAGGCCCACACCTAGTACTCTCTCTATACAACTGGGATTGTCTGGGATCTCAGTGTGCTAAACACTACAAAGTACTCCCCCTGTTCAAAATAAAAGGTATAAAAAAATGTACAAAGTTGGGATCTTTTTCTTCTTCTTCTCCAAGGCCAATGACAAAGGACATGGGTGTTGCTTGACATTGATATTGACATTGTCCTACTCATTTACGAAACCATCTGTTGGATAATAAAATTGGATGAGTGTGTGTGTGTGTGTGTGTGTGTGTGTGTGTGTGTAGGGGCTTGAATCTCATTAAAGCGTTGATTGTTTTTACAAGGTATGGCCCAGTAATTTCCTTTTAAAAATGCTTATCTTTATTCATGGTTATGTCCATAGCAACCACATGCTATCATGAATCAAAGTACTGACTTTGGGCAATGATAGAAAAGAAGTCTAAGACTTACAGGATAATAGGGCTTAATATTATTGGTAAATATATACAGCATACGTTTTAACTGCATGTCATTTTGTTTTTTTACTTTCAGACATGGCTACTAAATACCTTTAATAAAACTCAATGGTATTCAGAAGCTCAATTGCTTAACTGGATCCCCACTCGAATCAAGGACTGCTGAACACGACGGCACACGTCAGAAAAGAGACAGTAATTTAGTGCAAATCTACAATCTGAAACAAAAGCTCTACCAGCTTCTCCACAAACCCCCTTTGCAAAGAGTCCTTCCTTGTGTCTGTTCCTCACCTTCTCTTCTCCAGCTAATGAACGTTCCCATCCCATCTCTCAGCTCCTTCTCACAGCATGGAGCGCTCCACTCCCGACACCTGAGTTCAACTCGTTAGAACACGATCGGTGTGACATTTGGATCACTGCGAAGAATGCCACCACCACCACCCCGCTAACTTTTAGTTAGCCAAGAGCTAACTCCAGCCAAACTCTATATGCATACAGTATAATAATGTATCCCTGCTACAACATTCCAATCCAAACCACTCAACTCCCTCATTCCCCGTTCTCACTCATATTACCTCTTCAAAAGTCCAACTCATCACAGCCAACAGGAAGCCTAAAAAGTACCCAAACACCCTAACCTGCAAAACAAGCATAAACGTAAGAGACGTGACACATGGAAAAAGGGCCGACAGTGTTAATGTCACAGGGGGGGAAACGGTGCTAGCTTCCGTGCTAACTTCCGGTGAGGTGAGGCCGTTATCGCAGAGGAAAATGGAGGGACAAGGAAAAGCAGCTGAACCAATAGGGATGACCGTTAAGAGTTGGCGTGAGTGTGTTCAATGGTGGGCTAGCACGAGCCATTTCTCAAAAGGAACAAAAACAAAAAGTCAGAAATGAGGTGATTTTAGAGGTCCAGAGTGAAATTGTGGTTAAATCCTAAAGAGTCTTTAAAAGCGCCCTTGCGGCAGGCGCAGTGCAGTCCGGGGGGGGGAGGGAGGATGGGGGGGTCACTCCGGCCCTAAGCGCTGCCCCCCTTGCAGAGTGTGGGCCCGGGGCTCAGGGCCAGGCTGAAGGGGCTGCGGTGCTGCCCCATTGTCCTGGCGCTGGGCTCCCATTGGTCCTCGTAGCCGTCACTCATCTCGGCCAGCTCTCCCTCGCGCTCGCAGATGGCCGTCATGGGGCTGCTGGGGATGCGGCCGCGCGCGTTGTACCGGCTGCTGGCGGCAGACGGGGGCGTGCGCGAGCGAGCGGACTTGCCCGGGGGCATGAAGACGGCGCCGGGGGAGGTGGGGGAGGTGGGGGAGAAGGAGAAAGAGGAGGCGCAGTGGCCGGGGGAGGAGGAGGAGGAGGAGGAGGAGGAGGAGGCGAGGTGATGGGTCAGGCCCTCGGTTCTCCACCACTCCTCCACCACGGAGCGGCGACTGCGTCCAGGGGACAGGCGGGACGAGTCTCCGCTCACGCCGTTCTCCACCGGACCGGGCGTCGCCGCGTGGGAGGGCGAGGAGGAGGAGGACGAGGGCGGCTGAGCGGACAGCGACGAGGACGCGGAGGAAGAGGAGGAGGAGGAGGAGGAGGAGGAAGAGGCGTCGGTCCTGGGCGGCCGCTGCTTGCGCGGGTCGGTGCACTTGAGCATCTCTGCGGCGGACATGCGGAAGCTTCCCTCTGCGCGGCTGCCCTTCTTCAGCAGCAGGGCCTTGAAGCTGTCGCTGCTGGTGCTCGAGCGCCGCAGGCTGCGCTGGATGGACCCCGCCGGACGCCCCAGCCACAGGGAGGAGGGGTGGGGGGGCGCCATCGCCGCCGCCGTCGCCCCGGGAGACGACCCCGTCGGGGTCACCGGGGGAGACGGCGAGGACAGCAGCAGCTCCTCACAGTCGCCACGGCCCAGAACTTTCCTCTTTGACCTGCGGAGTGGACAAGAACAGAACAGAGGGGTGACGGTCAGACACTGCAGCTACCGCACTGCCATCCTCACTGTTTTACCGCCACACTAAACGCCTCTATGTGCTGAACTCTCTACCCAAACACACACACATCTAAGTGGCTATAAAGGGCTCTCCACACTTAAAGCTGACACACACACACACACACACAAACACACACAGTTCTACTCAAGAGGCCAGTAGGCACTTGTAATTAAGCGAGAAGTGAAATGAACAGTAATGAGGTCAATGCCATGACACTGCTGTCCTTGGGCGTGAAAAACAACACCTTTGGACACCACAAGGCAAACAACACTGATCTCAACTAAGAGAGGAGAAACAACACACCACAGGCCCACAATACTGATCTCAACTAAGAGAGGAGAAACAACACACCACAGGCCCACAATACTGATCTCAACTAAAAGAGCTTCTTTGATTCTCCATACAGGAGATGGGTTGGTTACTTCTTTCAATGAAAAGGAATTAATTTATGGCTTTAAATAAACATGTATGCTTTAAATATATATCCATCTACACTCTTAGGAACACTTCAAAGTTCCTTGGACTACTTCCCTGAGCACAGAGGTTATGCCGTAGCCTACTGTAAATCGTCTAGGAAGAACACACAACTCATGTTTATCTCCTACAGTAAGTGAAGTAGCTCCAGCTGGCTGGAGTTCATCAGACAGGCCAAGAGTTCAGCGCTAACCCAAAACAGAGCCTCCTAGGTGAGACCGCCATGCGGGTATTAACTTGCATGCTGACGCTTTGATTCAAATATTTATGCTGCTCCTACAGTGCGTCGGAGAGAGAGCGACTAAAAGCTGCGGTCCAGGTACACCACTTATTCCATTTCAGTCACGATAGAAATAGCAAGCGCTAGCCGGCAGGCACCAAAGCATGTAAATTTCTATGCGGGATATTAAACTTTGATTAATGCATATTGACTGTGTCAAAAAGTGCTAAGAATAAAAGTGCGCAGTGTACGGCCTCCAGGGCACAGAGCTGTGTATCTTACAGTATCTCTGTGCCACTACAGAGCTGTGTCTCTTACAGTATCTCTGTGCCACTACAGAGCTGTGTCTCTTCTCTCTGTGCCACTACAGAGCTGTGTCTCTTATCTCTGTGCCACTACACGAGCCTAGGAAGCACAACTCCTCACGTTTCATACTGTACACACCATCAGTCTGAAACACATCTACCATCTATGAAGTACAACTCCACATCTCACGTTTCATACTGTACACACCATCAGTCTGGTGCACATCTACGATCTACACGTCACACCCACAGCACAAGCACAGCTATCCAGTACTACAGTACTCTCTACAGGGGAGTTGAGGGGGGAGTTTGGTGCTCTGGGGGGGCTAATAGCCGCTAGTCTCTGCGGTCTCCTTTAGTCTAGTTAAAGGGACACAATCACCAGCCAATTACCCGGTTATTAGCCAGCTCATTCCACGCCTGTATGCGGGCGTTCACAGTCTGACGCCGGCCACTGCTCCAGCGGAACAAGAACGTTTCAGAGAGTGGACAGAAGAGGACATACATGTAAGCAGACGTGGACAGGACATATCAAAGTAGAAATACAGGAAGTAAAAATACAGGACATAGTAGAAATACAGGACATATCAAAGTCAACACCTCCAATGATGAAGCCATGTCACAGGAAATGAAACTCACTCCAGGGATGGGGAGATTTAAATGTATGGTAATGCAACAGTAACAGATACAAACATGCTGTATAAATACTGTGCCTGCTGTTATAACTCAGTGGGAACATGTGTTTCTCTAAGGTGGGAGACTTTGAAGTGAAATGTGCGTATCGACCTCAGAATTGATTTTTACTCAACACCTCTCACCCAGCCAAGTATCTCTCCAGATTAATTTCCATAAAGCAATTAACTTAGCTAAGCCATCTAGAGGTCACGGGACTGCACCAGGGCACCCACAGCAAGCTGATAAATTGTTCATTATCTAATTAATAAACACTCATAAGTCAATTAGTTTTCTCCATAGTAATTAAATAACCTCTGAGGTATCAGGCATCTTGACATGAGCAAGACAACTTCAAAACAGTTAGAAACTGAACTACTCAAATTAAAAGTAATACAAAAATTAACCCTATCAATTTAAATCAATAATAAAAAACCCCAACAACAAATCTGATCTTGGAGGTGATAACATTGAACACCATAAGAGAGAGCAGAAGAAAGATCCAACATGAGTGTGTAAAGAGATGATAACATTGAACACCATAAGAGACTGCAGAAGAAAGATGCAACATGAGTGTGTAAAGAGATGATAACATTGAACACCATAAGAGAGAGCAGAAGAAAGATCCAACATGAGTGTGTAAAGAGATGATAACATTGAACACCATAAGAGAGAGCAGAAGAAAGATCCAACATGAGTGTGTAAAGAGATGATAACATTGAACACCATAAGAGACTGCAGAAGAAAGATGCAACATGAGTGTGTAAAGAGATGATAACATTGAACACCATAAGAGAGAGCAGAAGAAAGATCCAACATGAGTGTGTAAAGAGATGATAACATTGAACACCATAAGAGAGAGCAGAAGAAAGATCCAACATGAGTGTGTAAAGAGATGATAACATTGAACACCATAAGAGAGAGCAGAAGAAAGATCCAACATGAGTGTGTAAAGAGATGATAACATTGAACACCATAAGAGACAGCAGAAGAAAGATCCAACATGAGTGTGTAAAGAGATGATAACATTGAACACCATAAGAGACTGCAGAAGAAAGATCCAACATGAGTGTGTAAGGAGATGATAACATTGAACACCATAAGAGACAGCAGAAGAAAGATCCAACATGAGTGTGTAAAGAGATGATAACATTGAACACCATAAGAGAGAGCAGAAGAAAGATCCAACATGAGTGTGTAAGGAGATGATAACATTGAACACCATAAGAGACAGCAGAAGAAAGATCCAACATGAGTGTGTAAGGAGATGATAACATTGAACAACAAGAGACACCATAAGCGACAGCAGAAGACGTGTGTAAGAGCGTTGGGAGCTGTACTGTACCTGTGTATGACGGCGAAGAGGTCCTCGGTGGTGCGGGGGCGAGTGGGGGTGCCCATGTCTCCGTGCGCCCCACTGCTGGAGCTGCTGCTGATGGTGCTGATGGTGCTGCTGGTGTCCAGTGTGGCGCTGCTGTGGGGAGAGTCCGCCACCACGCCTACCACAGCCGGGGGACAGAGAGACGCATGTCAGCTGCAGTTCCCCCACCAGAGCACACACACACACACACACACACACTCTCACACTCTCACACTCACTCAGAGAGAAGCCTGCAGAAGGCTCCCCAACTCTTCCATGCTTTAAATTATTTATTCACTCTGCTTTTGCGATTACGCATGTCTCTTGCTCAGCCCCCCCCCCCCCCCCGCTCTCTCTTTCACTCCCTCCCTATATTTCTCACTCCCTCTCTCTTTTTTCCTCTCTGGATTCCTCCTTCTCTTTCTCTCTCCTTCTCTCTCCACTCCATCTGTGCGTAGGGAACCCCAGAGGCTACTGGAGCATATTCCATCTCTCGTCTCCTCGTCTCCTGCTCTCGCTACGCTCCTCTCGCGCTCCTTAAATTCATACAGTCAAGTGAACACTCAAGCCTGACCAATCAGCACGCAAGCCAACAACAGCTAGCATAAGAGAACGAGAGATCCAACTACTGTATATGAGGAGGAGGATGGAGGAAGATATGAAGAGAGAGAAAGAGAGAGAAAGATGAAGAGAGAGACCCTCATTTAGTTATGCTGGAGGAAGATATGAAGAGAGAGAAAGAGAGAGAGCGAGAGAGAGAGAGAGAGAGAGAGAGAGAGAGAGAGAGAGAGATGAAGAGAGAGACCCTCATTTACAGTAGTTATGCTGGAGGAAGATGGCTTGCTTGGCTGTACTTATCTGTGGGGGAGGATGCTGCTGTGTGTTAGAGGCTACAGTAAAGCTCAATAAGCTGTGTGTCATCACTGACCATAAGGAGGTCGGGGGGAGGGATGGGGGGGATCACAGCAGCCCACAGAGAGACAGCTTCAGCTTGCTTTAGAGGGGGGGGGGGGGGGGGGGGCGCCCTCTATTCATGACTCTCCATCTGACCACCCACCTACTGTGGCAGCGAGAGCCACAGCTGCAGTGGACACAGCGACCAGGGACTTCTAGAGCCGTTTACATTCTAACGAGGACGCATCGGATAGAAGTCCACATTGTGCTGTATCGTGTGGTGTTGTTATCTAACGTGATCTCCTAGTTGGTCAGCGTGCAATAGTTCTATACTTCAGTGGGGAAATGATCAAATACAGACTTGATGGCAAATGAAATATTTATATTCATAACTCTAAAATAAATGTATATTGCATCTAAACATCCTTCCCAAATATGAAAGTTCAATATGTTCGTTCTTAATCACTTGTTGTGTATTTTCATATTCAGGGATTTATTCCATTTGATAGACTAGCTTTCCATAGAAACAACACATGAGAGGAGCCTGCCCACCTTGATGGAGTGTATTGCAGGAACAGCTATTTCACTAAAACAACTCAGAAGACGACGGGAAGAAAAGCACAACACTTCCTCCTCCACAGGGCAGTCCATTTACTGACCTGACATTTCAGAGGGATTCTAGAGGTCTGACCTGACGTTTCAGAGGGATTCTAGAGGTCTGACCTGACGTTTCAGAGGGATTCTAGAGGTCTGACCTGACATTTCAGAGGGATTCTAGAGGTCTGACCTGACATTTCAGAGTGATGGTAAAGTATACTACTGTCTACACTGCACTATATTTCTTGTCCTGTAAATGAACCACCTGTCTATACTTGTATATCACATTGTTTTTTTCACTTCTGGTTAGACGCAAACTGCATTTTGTTGTCTTTGTACTTGTACTCTGCACAATGACAATAAAGTTGAATCTAATCCCATCTGATCTCATCTAAGTGATCAAAATGTCAGTTCAATAAATGTGATGCACCATGAAGGAAGCAGGATTGGGCTTTTCTTTGCCTTTCTCCTAAAAACAAAAGGCCCAGTAGTTTAACTCTGTTCCTCCTGCCTTCTCCTAAAAGCAAAAGGCCCAGTAGTTTAACTCCCTCTGTTCCTCCTAGAACCAAAAGGCCCAGTAGTTTAACTCACCCTGTTCCTCCTAGAACCAAAAGGCCCAGTAGTTTAACTCCCTCTGTTCCTCCTAGAACCAAAAGGCCCAGTAGTTTAACTCACCCTGTTCCTCCTAGAACCAAAAGGCCCAGTAGTTTAACTCCCTCTGTTCCTCCTAGAACCAAAAGGCCCAGTAGTTTAACTCCCTCTGTTCCTCCTAGAACCAAAAGGCCCAGTAGTTTAACTCACCCTGTTCCTCCTCCCTGGAGCCAGAGGACCCTGAGCTGGCGGCCTGGTCATCCTCGTCCGACGTGCTCCTCTCGTCGCTCAGGCCGAGGTCCTGCTCCTGGATCAGCAGGTCCTGGATGTGCATCCCCGGGGGCATCCCCTCGGACGACAGCTCGCTGCTCAGCGAGTCCCTCCTCTGCGTCAGCAGCATGGGCGTGGAGCTGCCCGAGTCGCTGTCCTCCCCGTCCTCCTGGTGCAGGGTGAAGCACTGGCCGCCGCTGACCTCGAACAGAGGGGGGCCGTCTGGGCTGGAGGCGACCGGGCTGGAGGAAACGGGGCTCTCGGCGGTCAGCACCTGGACACACTCCAAGGATGTCGTCGTGGGGAGCAGAGGGACGAACAATGAGAGCTTGGGCTTGTTGGGGGAGACGGGGGGCTTCTCCTTTCGAGGGGTGACAGGGGAGGCTGTGGGGGGAGTCTGACTCTCCTTTAGAGGGGTGACAGGGGAGGCTGTGGGGGGACTCTGACTCTCCTTTTGAGGGGTGACAGGGGAGGCCATGGGGGGACTCTGACTCTCCTTTAGAGGGGTGACAGGAGAGGCCATGGGGGGACTCTGACTCTCCTTTCGAGGGGTGACAGGGGAGGCCGTGGGGGGACTCTGACTCTCCAGTGACATGGCTTTGTCATCTGGCTGCACTGATGGCTCTCCAGTAGACTCATCATGAGCTTCTGAGACGTGATCGTCGGATTGTCCGTTGCACATTGGGCCCTTTTCCACAGCCTCAGCGACACTGGCAATCTCTGGAACCACCAGAGGGTTCTCTCTGTCTAGAGTAATCACTGGGTTCTCTGTGTCTGGAACCACCAGAGGGGTCTCTCTGTCTAGAGTAATCACTGGGTTCTCTGTGTCTGGAACAACCAGAGGGTTCTCTCTGCCTAGAGTAATCACTGGGTTCTCTGTGTCTGGAATCACCAGAGGGTTCTCTCTGTCTAGAATCACCAGAGGGTTCTCCCTGTCTAGTATCACCAGAGGGGTCTCATTGTCTGGAATCACCAGAGGGTTCTCTGTGTCAGGAATCATCTGAAGGTTCTCTGTGTCTTGAATCATCTGAAGGTTCTCCCTGTCTGGAATCACCAGGCGTTCCCTCAGTGGAGAAGGAGGAAATTCCATTCCATTCTCAATTGGACTGGAGCATGTGGTCAGTGACAGGTGAACAGGGAAGACTGACTTCTTCAGTTCCTCCAGCTCCAGAACCTTTTCCTCATGAACCAGTTCCTGCACGTGTTCCCCTGCGCTGGGCAAAGCTGTCGGTTCCTCGTCTTGGTCCTCCAGCACCTTGAGGTTCTTGACGGACCGCAGCTGGACCATCTGCAGAGCCTCCGCCGTGATCAGCGGCCTCGGCCACATGGCGGTGTTGTCATGGTGACCGGGGCTGGCCGGCGGCGTGGTCATCTTCTCCATGCCCACTGCCTGCTGCACAGGTCTGGAGGGCAGCCTGAAGAGGGGGGCAGATGGAGGTCCCATGCCCAGCAACGGTGGCAGAGGAGGGGGCGTGGGCAGGCCAGATGGCGAGGTGGGGCTGGAAGGGAGAGGAGGAGGTGGAGGGGGAGGTGGGAGCGGGGAGGTGCTGCCACACTGCAACAGGGACTCCAGAGTGACCTCTAGTGGCGGCGGGGGGGAAGGAAAGCCGGGCGATGAGTACAAGGTCTCCATACTCATCTCTGCTGCAGCTGGAGTCGTGGGGGGAGACGACGTCCGGTCACTGCTGACGACCGATGCCTGAGGGGTGAGCGGAGGTGACAGAGTAGCGTCACATGTCGGGCTGTCCGCGGTTGGAGGCGGAGAGTCGAAGGTGGCGGAGGGCGAGGCGGGTGGAGTGGGGCCAGGGAGAGGTGGAGGAGGGGGGGGCGAGGGGAGCTTGCCCGTGTCAGAGGTGGTGGAGGACAGAGAAGTGGACGAAGACGACACGGAGAGAGAGGACAGCAGCGAGGATGACCTCTCCGGCACCTTGGGCTTGGGCTTGGGCTTGGGCTTCCCGGCGCCGGGGGACTTGGCCCTCAGGCCTGACGTGGTGGGGGTCCCTGTGGTGGGGGTGTTGGACTGGCTGGAGTAGCCACTAGAGGGCGACGTCAGGCGGTGCATCTTCTCGGGCGAGGAGGTCTTCGATCTCGGCCCGTTGACCGTGTTGACGTGCGCCAGCGGCAGGCACATCTTGTGACCGTTCCGAGAGGAGCCGTCGGTCATGAGATCAGCGGGCATGCCGCCATTGGTCACGCCGTCGCCGCCCATCACGCCATTGGTCACGCCGTCGCCGCCCATCACGCCATTGGTCACGGCAGCGTGACTCACAGCGCCGTTGGTCAAGCTGTCGTCGGTCACGCCGTTGCTGGGCGACTGCGCGGGCCCTTTGTCCGAGCGGAAGTCCCACGACTCGGTGTAGTCCGAGCGCTGGCTGCTGGTGTCGCTGAGCGCGACCGGACCGTGACACATAGCGGCCGGCGCGGACATTCCGCTGCTCGCCGCGCTCACGTTGCTGTGGCTCCTCGGCCGCAGCACCCAGGGGTCCTCGAAATCACCGCCGCCCGAGGGGCCGCGCCCGGTCAGCGAGGTGCTGTGGCTGCGCGCCTGGAGCGAGTGCTGCAGGCTGGAGATGAGCTTCTCGTTGAGCAGCGACTCGCTGAGGTGCTGAACACGCGCTTTGCGGCGGAGGGAGTCGGTGCGGGCAGGCGGGCGCGGAGGCTTCTTGGCCTTGCGCAGCGAGATGCTCCGGCTCAGAGACTTGCTGCTGCCCAGGCTGATGCGGTCATCCTGGCTGTGGTGCTTGCGGCACTCGTAGATGTCGCGCCCGGCCTGCTCGGCGCGGTCCGCGCGGTCGATGCAGCTGTGGCTGTGCGACTTGAGGCCGGAGTCCAGCCGCATGGACGTGTAGTAGCCCTCATTGTCCACGGAGTACAGCGAGCTGGAGTCCGTCTTGTTGGGCGAGTGCTCGGAGCTGGCGTACAGGTGGTGGACGGGGGACGAGCAGCCGGACGCGAGGTCGGGCTTGAGGGGCGGCGGCGTGACGTTGTCGTAGCCCCAGGGGTCGGAGGTCAGCGTGCCGCAGCTCTGCGTGCTGCTGCTGGACTCGCGGCGCGTGTAGCTCGGGCTGCTGCTGCCGCCGTGGCGACCGTCCAGCGTGCTGCACTGCGACTCCGTCTCCGTGGCGACGCCCGTGGTGGACACGGAGGCGGTGGACTGGCAGCGGGACGAGCCGGGCGTGCTCGGCGGGCCGTCCACGGGGAAGGGCTCCGTGGACGGCATGTAGATGCCGGCGTTCTCGTACGCCGAGCCCTCGAAGTCCGCCGGGTTTAGCAGCGTCCCGTTGGCGCTGAGAGGGGCGGAGCCGTTGAAAAGACCCGTGTAGTCGCCGGGGGAGGAGCCCTGGAACTTGGGGCTGGCCAACCCGTTGGTCCGCAGAGAGGCGGCCGGATGCAGGGAGTGGTCGCTGGCCTGTCCGACGGCCACCTGGTGGGGCAGGGTGTGTGACGAGCCGTTGGTCATGCGGTAATGGCCGACGGCGTAGTTGCCAGAGTCGCACTGTCCGGCGGGTCTGGCCCCGGGCCGGGGCAGGCTGTGGAAGCCCTGGTCACTGCTGTTGCTGTTGGCCTGCTGTGCCTGCGGGGGGGGGAAGACGAGGAGGCCGGTGCAGTCGCTGGCGGCCGACAGGCTCCCGGAGGAGGACGTGGAGACGTTGGCCATCTGGGCGGCGATGCCCTGGCCGCGCTGGGCACGGATGCGGCGCATGGACGGCGGCACCGTCTTCACCTCCTCCGTCTGGCAGCTGGAGTCGCGCGTCAGAGAGTGCCGCAGGGTGGAGTTGGTGCTGCTGGTCCGGGTCCGGCCCAGAGACGAGTACTGACCCGGCAGATACATGGAGTGGGCTCGGGCATCGTCCTGACCGTGCGGCGCTGAGGAGTTCACAGGGATGAGAGCAGACGGATGAAACTCAGGCAATAATACAGCATGTTAGAGAAAATATACAGCACTAATACCAGCACGACACTGTTATCTCAATAATTAGGTTAGCCAAGTTTTCAAATGAAAATCACATCTCCACATAGGGAGTACAGAAACGTCTATTCAGAAAATGGCTACAGAAATATAAATGGCAAAAACCTGCCAAACAGTAGATTACATAAACCCAGTAGCAGATCCTTAATATACTGTAAATCACGTCACAGAAATCCTGCTCAATCCCTCAACTCTCACACAAACCTTCGGCTAACCCAAATCCACCAAAATTCGGCAGATTTGGGAAACGGAAACAAGCTTTACCCAATTACTCATTCAGCATGTAGCTGGATCTCAAGAGGGAGTTAAAGGATTACCCTGATGGGGGGTATAACAAACGGGGCGCCCATGCTACAGCACTAGTGAGGAGATTAGCACATGAAACACGCTAAACGCTAAGGCTAACACGCTAAACGCTAAGGCTAAAGGGACAACTAGTGGGAGGGGAGGCGGGTGGGGTGAAGGCCAAGTCAAATCGGATCTGCTTGTGTGTACAATGTTTAATTCCATCAGATTTAGGTGGGAATCCCGCCCTGTAGGTCAGTGTGTTATCATAAATCCATCCATCCATCCAATGTTTACTTTGCTCTTTTTTTAGATTTAGATTTGAACTGTGGACGAAATGGCCAGTGATGAAAGGGAGCTCTGTTCTCTTCCGAATGACGCCTCTGTGTCACAATACATGATTTTACCCAATGGCTTTCAAATGAATTCTAATATTAGCCTAGAATTCTAGACGCCCCTAGCGGCAGCAAATCTAATTTGCTGCCCGGGTCAGTCTAGAAACTCTCTGTAGAGCTTGGGAGCTGGGCTTTGGCAGAATCACTGGACCAATCACATTGTGTATAGAGCCGGTAGGCGGGCTTAAAATAATGGTGACTGACATGCAACTAGAAGTTGCGACGGTTACACTGTGTCCTAATTGTAA
>NC_085013.1:29635415-29656338 GCF_963854185.1 Sardina pilchardus
CTGCACAGGCTACTTCTCTGGGGCGGAGTGGCTAGCAGTACCTTTCTCCTCCAAGGTCTCAAGTGACAGCAGAGAGAGAAGCAAGACTGACTCAAACAGTCTAGCAGTCTGGACTGCTCAACACAATAGATGGCAGGAAAGGGGGAACAAAACAGCACAATCAAATCAAATCAGAATTTGTTGTAACAAATTAACAGATACAATCCTTTAGCCTTTAGATATAGATATTAGCCAAGTACTATCCATCTTCAAGTGAATTACTGTATGTTGCAGTAGCAATTATTCATTCTCACCAGAGGGGGGCAGTGTAACATCACTACTTCTTTTCAATTGAATGAAATAAATAATTTGACCAGCACTGTATGGGAACAGTACAACAGTATTAACAGATATATAAACCTGAATCAGTTTATTAGAGAGCAATATTGTAAAGAAAATTGAGAAGATTAAAAACACACACCCATACACCCCACCCCGCCCACTCTCTCTGCCTCTGCATAGCTTGTGAGAATCCTGAGATTTCTGGAATGTTTGTGCTTGTGTGTGTGTGTGTGTGTGTGTGTGTGTGTGTGTGTGTGTATGTGTGTGTGTGTGTGTATGTACATCGTGCGTGCATGCATATGTGCATGTGTGTGTGTGTGTGTCTGGGCATGTTTAGAGAAGAGTAACGCACATCACACATAATTGAATCTGTGAGTTAAACAGTGGACAAATTCTTCAGATGTATCGGGGCTTTTCCCCGTTGATAATGAATATCAGCACGCTGGCCATTAGACCAGTCCTGGCTGGAGCAGCTTTCCCAGTGAGCATTTGACCCAATTTGGCCGTGTGGAACTTTGACCTACTTTACAGTCTTCACACACACGCCTGACAGCTCTCAAACATGACAACACTACATGGAGTAACGACGCTTAGAAAAAGAAAACAAATATTGATTCTAAATAAATAATAAAAGCACAACAACAATGGGAACACTGTTGTTCTGTTGTGTGCTGTTTTAAGTTGAGACCTGACTTCCCAAAACATCCCCTGGAGGACATCCAAAAGAGTTTCAGCACACTACAAAAAAAGCTGCTCTCAAACTGTTAGGGGCATGATGAACGATGGTGCACTATGTGGTGCTGCCCCAGCTATCTCTCTAGCCACTGGGCAGCATCTGAGAGCTCCACACCGGACAGGCAGTGGACACGACTCTGGACCCTGCGTCAGCTGCCCTGTGTCCCTGTAGGGGGAATGAGCAGGTGGGGAGTGTGTGACAGTGAGGATGAGGGTGTGTGTGTGTGTGTGTGTGTGTGTGTGTGTGTGTGTGTGTGTGTGTGTGTGTGACAGTGAGGATGAGGGTGGTGTGTGTGTGTGTGTGTGTGTGTGTGTGTGTGTGTGTGTGTGTGTGTGTGTGAGGGTGTGAGGGTGAGGATGGGGGTGGTGTGTGTGTGTGTGTGTGTGTGTGTGTGTGTGCGTGTCTTCGGCTGTTGTACTTTTTTCACAACTTGTGTGTGTGTGTGTGTGTGTGTGTGTGTGTGTGTGTGTGACGGTGAGGATGGGGTGGTGTGTGTGTGTGTGTGTGTGTGTGTGTGTGTGTGTGTGTGAGGGTGAGGATGGGGGTGGTGTGTGTGTGTGTGTGTGTGTGTGTGTGTGTGACGGTGAGGATGGGGTGGTGTGTGTGTGTGTGTGTGTGTGTGTGAGGGTGTGAGGATGAGGATGGGGTGGTGTGTGTGTGTGTGTGTGTGTGTGTGACGGTGAGGATGGGGGTGGTGTGTGTGTGTGTGTGTGACGGTGATGATGGGGGTGGTGTGTGTGTGTGTGTGACGGTGAGGATGGGGGTGGTGTGTGTGTGTGTGTGTGTGTGACGGTGAGGATGGGGGTGGTGTGTGTGTGTGTGTGTGTGTGTGTGTGTGTGTGTGTGTGACGGTGAGGATGGGGGTGGTGTGTGTGTGTGACGGTGAGGATGGGGTGGTGTGTGTGTGTGTGTGTGTGTGTGTGTGAGGGTGTGAGGGTGAGGATGGGTGTGGTGTGTGTGTGTGTGTGTGTGTGTGTGTGTGTGACGGTGAGGATGGGGGTGGTGTGTGTGTGTGTGTGTGTGACAGTGAGGATGGGGGTGGTGTGTGTGTGTGTGACGGTGAGGATGGGGGTGGTGTGTGTGACTGTGTGTGTGTGTGTGACGGTGATGATGGGGGTGGTGTGTGTGTGTGTGTGTGTGTGTGTGTGTGTGTGTGTGACGGTGAGGATGGGGGTGGTGCGTTACCTTCTTGTCCCGCTCGTCTGTGTCCGCACGGCTGTGGACGCTGTCGGACAGGCTGGACGAGGAGAAGGCCGGACCCTGGGAGTAGTACTGAGAACTGCGGAAGCCATCTTTCCTCAAGTTGTCACATTCTGTCAGGAGCAGAGCAGAGCAGAGCAGAGCAGAGGAGAGGAGAGGAGAGGAGAGGAGGAGAGAGAGGGGGAGACAGAGGAGGAGAGGGGGAGAGGAGAGGAGAGGAGAGGAGAGAGAAGGAGAGGAGAGGAGAGGAGAGGGGGAGAGAGCAGATGAGAGAAGAGGAGAGGAGAGGGGGGAGTAGGGAAGGGGAGGAGAGGAAAGAAGAGGAAGAGGGGGAGAGAGCAGAGAAGAGGAGAGGAGAGGGGGAGAGGGCAGGGAAGAGGGTAGGAGAGGTAGGGAGGGGCGCGGAGATGAGAGAGGAGAGACAAAGAGAAAAGAGAGGAGATAAGACAAGCAGAGAGGAGAGGAAAGAAGGGAGGATGAGGGAGGGAGAGAGAAGAAAAGATGAGGCACTGGTTAATGGTGTGTGCTGCTCCTCAGAGAGAGACTACAGTATCTGCATCAGATTACCTCACAGCACAGCTATTAGCGCTGCTATTGATTAGCATGCTGCTGTATTGTGTGTGTGTGTGTGTGTGTGTGTGTGTGTGTGTGTGTGTGTGCACAGGACAGGACAGGGAAACTGAGAGTGAGTGGGGCGTCTGGATTAAAGCCCACTGGGCTTCTGAGGGGGGCAGGACTGAGAGGGCCAATAATAATAGCTTACAGGGAGGAGTGAGACCTCTTACAGCGGATTACGCCCATGTGTGGAGTGGACCGTCCTGAGGAATTAAAACGCTTTAATCTGGCCGTGAGAACAGCACTGTGGGCCCGCCAGACTGGCCAGCCTTACACTGACCAGGGGCATGGACACACACAGCCCATCTGCACTGTGCTGGCTAGCTGTGTGTGTGTGTGTGTGTGTGTGTGTGTGTGTGTGTGTGTGTGTGTGTGTGTGTGTGTGTGTGTATGTGTGTGTGTGTGTGTGTATGTGTGTGTGTGTGTGTGTATGTGTGTGTGTGTGTGTGTATGTGTGTGTATGTGTGTGAGGAGGACATGACACTCCCCCAGTCTGATGGCAGATGGCCGGGGGAAGGTCCGGTCACTACCCAGAGGACAGGAAGTGGCCGGAGTGCTGAGGTCCCCATCTCACCCTCCCCAAACCCTCCATCCGCACACGGGCCATGCCTACTGACAGCCTCTCACTACAACACAATATAACATCCTCACACACACAGGCCATGCCTACTGACAGCCTCTCACTACAACACAATATAACATCCTCACACACACGGGCCATGCTGAGAGCCTCTTCTCTCTACAACACAATACAACATCCTCACACACACAGGCCATGCCTACTGAGAGCCTCTTCTCTCTACAACACAATATAACATCCTCACACACACAGGCCATGCCTACTGGAGCCTCTTCTCTCTACAACACAATATAACATCCTCACACACACAGGCCATGCCTACTGGAGCCTCTTCTCTCTACAACACAATATAACATCCTCACACACACAGGCCATGAGAGCCTCTTCTCTCTACAACACAATATAACATCCTCACACACACAGGCCATGCCTACTGAGAGCCTCTCTCTACAACACAATACAACATCCTCACACACACAGGCCATGAGAGCCTCTTCTCTCTACAACACAATATAACATCCACACACACACAGGCCATGTCTACTGACAGCCTCCTCTCTCTACAATATAACATCATCACACACACAGGCCATGCCTACTGAGAGCCTCTTCTCTCTACAATATAACATCATCACACACACAGGCCATGTCTACTGAGAGCCTATTCTCTCTACAACACAATATAACATCCTCACACACACAGGCCATGCCTACTGAGAGCCTCTTCTCTCTACAACACAATACAACATCCTCACACACACAGGCCATGCCTACTGAGAGCCTCTTCTCTCTACAACACAATATAACATCCTCACACACACAGGCCATGCCTACTGGAGCCTATTCTCTCTACAACACAATACAACATCCTCACACACACAGGCCATGCCTACTGAGAGCCTCTTCTCTCTACAACACAATATGAGAACACCCTGACAACTACGACACAAAAAAGACAAAACAAATTGTAATAAGACCTGATTGAAATGTTCATTTTGTTCCAAGCTAACATTGTATATTTTCATAAACCACGCTGCAAAAAAAGCTCAAATGTATCCAATTAAACTGATGATCTGTCCTTTTTGACCACTGCGGTGGTCAGACCAAAGAAGCCCTGGACAGAGAACGCATTAAAGAATTGAAGATGAATGACCTGACGAGCACACGTCTTCTCACACACCTAATGAGGACCACTCTAAACTGGGCCAACATTAATAACCCCAGAATAAGTCCACTACAAGGTGTGTGTTACTGTTCACGCTGAACTAGCCTGAATATACTGTATCAGTGAGCTGTGTGTGTGTGTGTGTGTGTGTGTGTGTGTGTGTGTGTGTGTGTGTGTGTGCGCGTGTGTGTAGTATGTGTGTAGTATGTGTGTGTGTGTGTAGTATGTGTGTAGTATGTGTGTGTGTGTGTGTGTGTGTGTGTGTGTGTGTGTGTGTGTGTGTGTGTGTGTGTGTGTGTGTGTGTGTGTGTGTGTGTGTGTGTGTGTGTGTGTGTTTAGTGTGTGTAGTATGTGTGTAGTGTGTGTGTGTGTGTGTGTGTGTGTGTGTGTGTGTGTGTGTGTGTGTGTAGACAGCTGGCCCTGACACATCTAGTCATGTGGCCTGAACAGCTCTATCTGCTGACATGACACACTCTCTCATTCCGCCCCACCGTGAGAGAGAGAGAGAGAGAGGGCTTCTCTTCATCCGTTTTCCCTCTCTCTGTTCACTCCTTCCTCCACCTCTTTGTTGTGCTGTCTCTTTCCTTTCTTTCTCCTCCTCTCTCTCTCCTCTCAACTTCACTCTCTGACATTTCCCCTCCCTCCCTCTTTCTATTCCTCCTCATATTCTGCTATCTGCATCCTTTCATCCCACTGCAAAGAGCAGCCCATCCCTCTCTCCCTCTCTCTCTCCCTCTCCTTCTCTGTTTCTCTCCATCACTCTCCCACCTGACTAGCACAAAGAGAGGTAATTACCTCATCTGGAGCTTGGTGCAGAGGCTCGCTTTCTCCCTTTCCCTTCACACACACACAGGCAGGCACACACACACGCGCACGTACACACACACACACACACACACACACACACACACACACACCCAAACACTCACATCAGTGAGCACAGTGAGATTTGGCAAAGTCACCGCCCAGCTCTACTGCAGCAGAAAATCACCATGAGGATGTGGGATGGTCACGGGATTATGCATGCATATGCACCAACACAACCCAATACCCTCTCCAACACACAGGTACAGCAAATACATACACACAGTCCAACCTCCCTTCCATCACACAGGTACAGCAAACACACACACACACACACAGTCCAACCTACTCTCCTCCACACAGGTACAGCACACACACACACACACACACACGGTCCAACCTCCCCTCCATCACACAGGTACAGCACATACACACACACACGGTCCAACCTCCTCTCCATCACACAGATACAGCAAATACACACACACACACACACACACACACACACACACACACACACACACACACACACACACAGTCCAAAATATAAGACTATCTATACCAATCAGATGTTCTGTTACTATGGCAATCACTCTCATCATGACAGGTGTGTGTTGAAAGATGAGGAACTCTTGTTTGATGCTCTTGATGTCGTGTTTTTTCAGTGGTGCCATTGAAGAACATCAGAGGGCCGAAGTGAGACGAGTGGCCATGACAACCAGATCAATACACAGACAGAAGATACAGGGGAACGGTGCAGGAGACAGGACTCACAGCAGGGGGCGCCACCAGTCACACACGCACAGAAGGGGCAAAGGAGCAGCGTGGCCTACATTGAAAACTTTACACACACACACACACACACACGCACACACACACACACGGTGACACGTGTTTGAAAAACACTCACCCAGAGAGGAACAAAGGCGAGGACGACTCAGAGGACAAAGTGTTACGACGACTATACTACACTCACACACACACACACACACACACACACACACACGTCCCAATCTCACAGAGCAACGCTCTTTATGTGAGAGTCTCCTCAGCAGACATGCCTGTTCAGATGGTCGGATCACCATAGCACACAACACAACATCTACTGTGGGCAGGCCATTTCACAGTAGAAAAACAGGGACAGGTCATATTTAAAGGGACAGGTCACATCATTTAAAGGCACACTCAATAGATTTGGGTATTTCTGGTGACTCTCTAGCTCCCCCTAGAGTTGTGATATATTTATATTTTACTGTGCCGTTGTAAATAGCCTACTTCTCATGACTTGTTCCCCCTGTACGTACTGAAACTGCTCTTGCTGTGGAGGCGAAGGATTAACAACAGGCAAAAACTATCTCCAAAGAGCTCTATCTACTCACAAGGTAACGGTTCATGATTCTTGCCAGATGTCTCCGGGCTGGCAATTCAATGAAGTTGTAAGACTCTTGTTAGCAATTCACTATGGCTATGCTCTTTAGCTCTGCTAAGTGATTCCCCTACTAAATTAGTTTAGTTTAGCTAGTTTTAGAGGTTATATCAAGGTGGAAATCTTGCACAGTGTACTGTACCTTTAATCACATCGTGCTTGACCAGCAGGCATCTTTGTTCTTGTATTTCTACTTTTTTGCTCGTCCAAAGCATTATGTGCAAATAACACCATTAACTACATATAACTACATATAATACATAACTACATATAATATATCTTACTACATGAATATAGGCATACTGCATAGCATGTGTTACATTCAATGTATGTTTGTACGAAGAACCACGCTTGCAATTTATATATTTAAATATAGCCTATACATGTATAAATATACACGCTAAAGCTGTCAGGGAAGCTCTGCAGAGAAAATGCAAGCAATAGCATAAAACGAGCGAAAACGAAAAACGAAACCGAAACCAGAGATGAAATCGCCAATCCTGCATAGTTCCTCTTTAAGAATAAAAGTTAAATATATTTTATCATATTTAGTGCTGATCTATCTAACAGCTGAACTCTAGGCCTAGGTTGTTGTTGCTGTTGTTGTTGTTGTTGTTGTTGTTGTTTGAGAGTGCACTGGTAACCCTGGCTGACCATTATCAGCTCCGATCGTTGGCTGTGCAGTCTCTGTCTTCACACACACACACACACACTCCCATTGGCCTGAGTTCAATTTCACACTAACGCATGACAGCCATTGATTTCTGTCCACGCACATACAGTAGTGACAGCCGACGGCCTGTAGAAGGCGTCCCTCCAGGAGCGCTGTTGTGTGTGTGTAGTGTCCTGGCCGGCGTGTGTGTTTATAGGTCATAAAACGATCGCAGCAGGCCACTGCATCTGCTGTAAACACAGTGTGCCAGGTGACTTAATATTCCCCTAATAAATGTCTTCTAAAGAGAAGAGAGGCATTGAGGTGGTGTTCAATACAAAGCAGTTCTTCAGCAACGATGTAAACCAACACAGACACATAAAAACTCCATGGTGCAAAGTTCATAGGCTCTTTTACTTCAGTCCTTTAACACTCATTAACAGCCCGGCTATACACAACTAGTGGCCCACTACAGTTTCTAAGTGTTACAAACAAGCACTACCCTCTCTCTCTCTCTCTCTCTCTCTCTCTCTCTGTGTAATCCCATAACAGAAGGGATTTAGATAGTGGATGTCACATGACATGTGGCACCTGCTCAAGTCCTAAGTCAAACACAAGTCACATGCCGATGGTACAGCATGAATATAAATAGTGACGGGCACGGCCAGACAGATGGGAAATGGCTATAGGGCCCTCTGAGCCGACCGGAAGTGAACCTTTTAGGTCCATTTGAAGATTAAGATTAAAGACGTCTAAGGTGTCGTTGGCCAAATGGGGACTTTGGTTTTAGGGGATGTTATTTTGCCAGGTTTCCAAGCGCGAGGGCGTTCATGGAGAAAAGTGTTGGGCCACATTCACCTGGACAACCACCGCGCCGCGCGCCAGGAGTCAGCGGTCCAATCTGGGCCAGTCTCTGGTCAGCCATCTGCCGCGCACACCGTCGCTACGACAACAGTGTCAAATGGAGGTCGTATGAAACTCACACGATAACCATTAGCATTCAAGGACAACATGGAGACAGAGAGAGAGAGAGGGGGATAGAGAGGGGGGGAGAGGGAGAGAGAGAGAGAGAGGGAGAGAGAGAAAGAGAGAGAGAGAGAAGCCCGAATAATCCTGTAACGGCCACTCCAACTGATGCAGGCCTGCTGCACTCACTCTCCTAATTAAGAAGCACAATGATGCGCACAGGGGTGCACAGGGGGCTGCGTGGTGTATCAGGTCTCTGGGGAAGAGGTGAGAGTGGAATCAGATACCCAGTGGCTAAGCAGCCCCCCAGCAGCCCCCCCGCCCACACACTTCATCTCCCCCCCGCCCACACACTTCATCTCCGCCCCGCTGTGCTTGACCTATCCGGGGCACGGAGGAGAGCTTTTAAGGTCCACCCTGTGCGTCTACAACGGATTCATTTTCCTCTTCAAAGGGCTGCACAACGTGCACACAGACCCACATTAGAAAGCAATCTGATTGTCTCACACTACAGTACATGATAATCTTATTGAGATCTCATAAGATGAACTCGATTCAACATCAAACTAAATATCTTAGGAGGTCATTATGACACTAAATATAGTTCAGTGATTTCAAGTAACTGAGGGGGGCCACTGACTGGCATGATAAAGCTGGCAGATGCCTGGCATGAATCTGCCCTTACTGTACTGCCCTCGTCTGGCATGAGTCTGGGCCTTATCTGGCATGAGTCTGGGCCTTATCTGGCATGAATCTGGGCCTTATCTGGCATGGAATATGGCTTTAACTGGCATGACTCAGGCAGACACTGATCTCATTGCTTCTGAAGTCTTGACTGGACAGTGCAGATGACCAGATCTAGACCCAACACGTGGTGCAGAACATATTCCATATAAAAATGCCATCACCAACACAGACCACATCACACATCACTTCTGACAGTGCCGGGCCTGAGAGGACCGGCGTGCACCTGATGCGATTAGGCACTGAGAGGTGGTGTCATGAAGAGTTAGTGTGGAGGTGGTGTCATGAGCAGTTAGTGTGGAGAGAACTGCTCCTGTTCTGTTTTATAAGATGCAGCTGGAATGGAAGTAATGAATCCATTCCACACATATCCAGACAGCTAGACAGGCCGAGCTGCTCCGGGGCAGATGGATCTCTATTCTCTAAGGGCTCCTTTTGACACGGCAGCTTCAGCTGTAGGCCACTGTGGATCAAGGTGTCAGGACAGTTCAGTGTGTGTCTTTTTATGGTGAGCACATACCCAGATACATCTGGCCCAGGTCTGGCTCTCATCTGGCCCAGAGGTCCCAGAACCACAGACCCATTTAGGTCTAGGAGTCAGCTAGCTTGCTATCTTAATGATGCGCTTCGATGCATCCAATCTCCTTTTAAAGACTTAACTAATGACCTCGGCTTAATGGACACTACGTACAGAGACTCAGCAGCGAGCTGGACACAGCTGACCTCTGGCAAAAGCCCCGCCGTGAGATGGACTGTGCTCAGGAGTGTGTGTGTGTGTGTGTGTGTGTGGACTATTCTGCACTAATCAGACTGCTGCTCTTGGCACTGGGAGCAAGCTGAGGAGAATGACTCTCTAGTCCACTCTTGGAGCTCTGCTCTGCTCTGCTAGCGTACAGTAGCTACAGTTAGCTGGGACAGGAGGATGCTGAAGAGAGTGACTCTCTAGTCCACTCTTAGAGCTCTGCTCTGCTGTGCTCTGCTGTGCTCTGCTCTGCTCTGTTAGCGTACAGTAGCTACAGTGAGCTGGGACAGGAGGATGCTGACGACTCCAAGGTCATTGATTCAAACAAAGGGAGCGCTGCTGATAAAAAGGACTAAATTAATCAGTTGTGATGGAGGTTCTGTAGTTTTTGGATGAGGGCGCTTGTGAAAAGCACAGAATTTAGCTGAGGTGGTGTGTGTATGTGTGTGTGTGTGCGTGTGTGTGTGTGTGTGTGTGTGTGTGTGTGTGTGTGTGCGTGTGTGTGTGTGTGTGTACCTCTGAGGGCAGTCTTGAGGTGGTGTGCGTGTGTGTGTGTGTGTGTGTGTGTGTGTGTGTGTGTGTGTACCTCTGAGGGCGGTCTTCAGGTGGTGTGTGTGTGTGTGTGCATGTGTGTGCGTGTGTGTGTGTGTGTGTGTGTGTGTGTGTGTGTGTGTACCTCTGAGGGCGGTCTTCAGGTTGACCTTGGCCTGTTTGTGCAGGTCCTTGTGTGTGTGTATGCGTGTGTGTGTGTATGCGTGTGTGTGTACCTCTGAGGGCGGTCTTCAGGTTGACCTTGGCCTGTTTGTGCAGGTCCTTGTGTGTGTGTGTGCACGTGTGTGCGTGTGTGTGTGTGTGTGTGTGTGTGTGTGTGTGTGTACCTCTGAGGGCGGTCTTCAGGTTGACCTTGGCCTGTGTGTGCAGGTCCTTGTGTGTGTGTATGCGTGTGTGTGTGTATGCGTGTGTGTGTACCTCTGAGGGCGGTCTTCAGGTTGACCTTGGCCTGTGTGTGCAGGTCCTTGTGTGTGTGTATGCGTGTGTGTGTGTATACGTGTGTGTGTACCTCTGAGGGCGGTCTTCAGGTTGACCTTGGCCTGTGTGTGCAGGTCCTTGTGTGTGTGTGTGCGCGTGTGTGCGTGTGTGTGTGTGTGTGTGTGTGTGTGTGTGTGTGTGTGCGTGTGTGTGTGTGTACCTCTGAGGGCGGTCTTGAGGTTGACCTTGGCCTGTGTGTGCAGGTCCTCCACGCAGGGTGGTCTGGCGCCGGGCAGGAAGACGTTCTCCTGCTGGTGCCACGGGGCCTGGTAGTGCACCGTCCACTTGCTCTCATCGTCCAGGCTGGACACGGCTGTGGACACACACACACACACACACACACACACACACACACACACACACACCTGCAGGTTAGGGCAAAGGTCCAGTGGCAAGGCTCACAAGGGGTTAAAGAGCGCCAGTAGAATGGAACATATACTGTATCTCCATTGTGATGTCACTTAAGCTGACTAAGCATTTCTTAACTTCCTGCTGCTCAGACGCAGATGCACATATGGACTTGTAGTTTTGGACCAAGCTCAGAAGCTGTGTAGGCACTACTGTAGGCACCCATTGGGCTTCTGGGATCTCTTACTCTGGCTTTCATTTTGTTTTGCAAAACATTTTCTCAAGCTTTGTCAAATGCCATATCTGAGGGAAATCACATAATTATCACAATTAGATGAATAGCTGGTTATAATGACCCACTTAACAGTGATTTACAGCACTGCTATGTAAATACCATTACAGCCACCATTTCAAAAGGCAATGTGTTTAAGATTGTCGTTTCTTTTTTTAAGTTCATTTTAAAAATAAGCAACACAAAAATAACAACGTCCGTTTTGTTCTGGGAACGCTTGTCCCTCC
This sequence comes from Sardina pilchardus, assembly GCF_963854185.1. Lineage (NCBI taxonomy): Eukaryota > Metazoa > Chordata > Actinopteri > Clupeiformes > Clupeidae > Sardina > Sardina pilchardus. The sequence goes on from NC_085013.1 coordinate 29,647,263, forward strand.
AACCGCAGCATCTGAATCTGTTTTTATCCCGCAAACAGCGCCGGCCCTTTGAGGCGAGGCCAACCATGTGAGCTGGACTTGGCTGCCCTCGGAGTCTGCAGGGTGACGGAGCGGCCGTGGGACGGGCAGGAGGCGTTTGGGCAGCAGGGTGGGAGAACAGAGCGCTCGTCTGCTCCGTGCCCACGGCTGGGCTCTTAATTTGATTAGGGCGCTGTCAGAGGGCAGCCCCTGAGTGCCCGCGCGCCCGCGCCACTCTCCCGCCCGCGCCACTCGCCCGCATACTCGCTTGCCCGCCCGCGCCACTCTCCCGCCCGCGCCACTCTCCCGCTGGGAGCTCTGAGCCACGGCTGATCCCGGATGCCAGTCGATCACCAGCGGGCATGGGAGCGCCTCGTCAATACCTATTGATCGGGCTCAGCGCTGATCATTTCCTGATCCTGCAGGAAATCAGGTCAGCAGAGCAGTGCGGTGACACGCGACATGGGGACATGGGACTCAACACGCTTAGCACCTCTGGCCTCTGGACATGCTGGACATGCTGGACACAGGATACACACCAGGCAGATCTGCTCATCTAGTTCCATATATACAGTACATACTACAGTAGTATATGTACATATTATGTACATAGTATATATGTACAGTATGTATGTATGTATACAGTGTATGCATATATACATACAGTATATACATACACACATACATATATAATAAATAGTATAAATGATAAATAATAAACATTTAAGACATTGAATGCATGTGCATTTCAAACCTTAAGCACATAACTGAGTTACACCCATAAGTGACTACAGTACATATGACTGCAGTGTGGACTTTATGTGTAAGTTGTGTCCCTTCCGTAGTGTCCACATCCCTGTGTCCTGTCCCTGCTCTGCCCCCGTACTGGACTCATGTGGTGTGTGTGTGTGTGTGTGTGTGTGTGTGTGTGTGTGTGTGTGTGTGTGTGTGTGTGTGTATGCGGCGCTGTCTGCCTATAGAGCAGCAGGAGGACACACAGGACAGGACACACTGCAGCCGCAGCAGTGTGAGAAGAGAGGCGTCATTAAGCATGTCTCTGCGCTCAGCCCTAAATGAGGCTACGTGGGCTAGCAGGTACAGTAGGATTAGAGTGAATAATGATGCTGTGGGACGCCTGACGGGAGCAGGTCGTAAACCTGTCGGCCAGGCTCCAGCACCTGGCAACCCCGCCACCCTCGCCACCCCCCCTCCCAAAACAACCTCCACACACCCCCTACCACCTCAACCCCCACACACTCCCACTCCAACCCCTACACCACCCATCACAACCCCTACACACCACCCACCCCTGAGATCTCTCTTTCAGGGGACCTTGCCTGCCAAGAGTGCACCTCCACCACCGACACAGAACACCAGCCCTGTCCTGAAACAGACTACTGACACAGAACACCAGCCCTGTCCTGAAACAGACTACTGACACAGAACACCAGCCCTGTCCTGAAACAGACTACTGACACAGAACACCAGCCCTGTACTGAAACAGACCACTGACACAGAACACCAGCCCTGTACTGAAACAGACCACTGACACAGAACACAGAACACCAGCCCTGTACTGAAATAGACCACTGACACAGAACACAGAACACCAGCCCTGTACTGAAACAGACCACTGACACAGAACACCAGCCCTGTCCTGAAACAGACTACTGACACAGAACACCAGCCCTGTCCTGAAACAGACCACTGACACAGAACACCAGCCCTGTCCTGAAACAGACTACTGACACAGAACACCAGCCCTGTACTGAAACAGACTACTGACACAGAACACCAGCCCTGTACTGAAACAGACCACTGACACAGAACACAGAACACGAGCCCTGTACTGAAACAGACCACTGACACAGAACACAGAACACCAGCCCTGTACTGAAACAGACCACTGACACAGAACACCAGCCCTGTACTGAAACAGACTACTGACACGGAACACAGAACACCAGCCCTGTCCTGAAACAGACCACTGACACAGAACACAGAACACCAGCCCTGTACTGAAACAGACCACTGACACAGAACACAGAACACCAGCTCTGTACTCCATCACACCAGGCAGACTGGTGCAGGCTCTCCTCAGGTGCAGCCCCAGCTAGCGTATGCTGATTGGGGGAGCGACCCATTTCAATAGTTCTCCTCCTCCTGGGAGCAAGACTGTGTGATTGCTGTGCGCAAAAATAAAGCCCATCCATCCCTCATGGAGAAGTGTGCAATCTGCTGCTCGGGGACAGCTCAAGGTGACCTGGAAAAGCGGGTTGGCATGGGGAAGTTGGCATGACAATGGGATAATTATGGGATGGGAAGGGAGGAAGACGTTCTGATTCACGATAAGATTGATGTCTGATCCCGCTCGGCAAATCAGTATGAAATCAGCTGATAGCTGGAAAATCCTCATGCCTACTGTACCCATAAACGGAAGTTAGCGCAATCTAACAATCTGAGATTTAACACAACACAGCAGCTGATAGCAAAGCAATGATCACATCTTAACAGAGCATGTCAATCTGCTGACCAACTCAAATGGAAAGGTCTCTCAGCTCCGGGACACACACACACACACACACACAGAGCGCTCTCTCTCCTCTGCTCAATCCAAGCCCCTAGAAACCGATAGAGAAAAGATGGATCTGCACCCAAACTGCATGAGCCCCAGAACAAAGCAAAGCGTTCCGGCTCTTGAGAAAAGCCCACACATCCCCATTCAGAGCTGAGCGCGGCAGAACCTCCTACCATGAAATCGGACAAGAGAGAGAGAGAGAGAGAGAGAGAGAGAGAGAGAGAGAGAGAGAGAGAGAGAGAAGCAGCTAACCGCCCCGTCCTGCACCCCAGAGCTCCCTTAAGCCCCCTCCACTCACGGATTAACTACCCCGGCAAGTTCTCCAGCACACAGATGCCCCACTGGGGGCACTGGCAGGTACACAAAGGGCAGAAGAAGAGAGTCCAGAATGCACACACAGATGAGTATGGCCACCCATGTGGACCAGATGCATTGTGCAGACACAACACAACACAACACGTGCAGTCCCATTGTGAAATTTAGAGTCCTTAAATATTTATATCAAGACTATGACCTTGAGTGATGGGGTCTGTGCCGCTACCGCACACACATACACACACACACACACACACACACACACACGCACACACACACACACACACACGCAGCATCAGATAGATATCAGCCCGAAAGGGACATGCTGCTTACCCTTCTTCTTGAAGTACTTGATGACCGATTTGAGCGTGGTGCCGATGAACACCATTGTTCCAGGTGTGTGTGTGTGTGTGTGTGTGTGTGTGTGTGAGGATGAGAGTGCTAGCGGGGCGGTCTGCGGTAGCAGCTGTGGTGGAGCTCAGTCCGGCGTCTGAGAGCCGAGTGGAGCGGAGGACGAGAGAGAAGGAGGCACGGCACAGACTCTGCCCACAGCACACACACACACACACACACACACACCAGCTCTCTCAACCACCAAACACACACACACACACACACTCCCTCCCTCCTTCTTACACACACAGTCCCAGTGAGCTCACAGGCTGGCAGAGAAAGACCACTCCTCCTCCTCTCTCACACACACACTCTCTTTCTCTCTCTCTCTCACACACACACTCTCTCTCTCTCTCTCTCTCTCTCTCTCTCTGTCTCTCTCTCTCTCTCTCTCTCTCTCTCTCTCTCCTTCTCTCCACCTCTCTCTCTCCAATGTTCCGTCCCCCTGGGCATATCCACTACTACAACCGTCTCTGTTCTGTCTCTGCCCGTCTGTCCAGCCTGGAAGTGATGTCGCACCCCTACCCTCCCCTCCCCTCCCTCACACTCACACTTACACATGCCGCATGTATGAGCCTCTCTCTCTTCTCTCTTCTCTCTCTTTCTCTCCATCTCTCCCTCTCTTCTTTATGTTCCTCTCATTCTCTGTGGCCAGACTTTAGCGCACTGTCTGTGACTGCTGTCACCTTCCCCTCTCCTAGCCAAGGACGCCGTGGTCCCATCATCACTTCCTGCACAATAGAGCCACCACGGAGGCATCTCTTGGACACAAGCCAGACACACATGTTCCCATTCAAACTGTTTTATGTGTGTGTGTAAACGTTAATGCACCACCCTCCCTCCCTCTCTCCCTCTCTCTCTCCCTCCCTCCCTCTCTTCCTCTCTTCCTTGTGTCTGTGTCTTTGTCTTAACAGCGCTGCACAGCAGGGGTTAGTGAGAGTGATGTTGGGATGGCACGGGAGACTCACACACACACACACACACACACACACACACACACACACACACACACACACGTTTGCTGCAGTGCAGGAGAGACCCCTTTGGGCTGCTGTGCCTCCTCACCAGGGGGCTGGACACTATACAGTACAGTACAGTATGGCTCTCTATACATTAAGACTGAACTAAACCCTTTGGGCTGCTCTGCCTCCTCACCAGGGCTGGACACTATACAGTACAGTACAGTATGGCTCTCTATACATTAAGACTGAACTAAACCCTTTGGGCTGCTCCTCCTCACCAGGGGGCTGGACACTATACAGTACAGTACAGTATGGCTCTCTATACATTAAGACTGAACTAAACCCTTTGGGCTGCTCTGCCTCCTCACCAGGGCTGGACACTATACAGTACAGTACAGTATGGCTCTCTATACATTAAGACTGAACTAAACCCTTTGGGCTGCTCCTCCTCACCAGGGGGCTGGACACTATACAGTACAGTACAGTATGGCTCTCTATACATTAAGACTGAACTAAACCATCAGCACTTCTCTGCCTCTGGCTCTCTGGGTGCGGAGTTGAAACAGCACGCATGCATAGGATGGTATGTGCTACGCATATAAACATGCATGCTGTACAATGGCACACACACACACACACACACACACACACACACACAGATACAACTAAATGCAACTAAACAGAACACTCTGTTTCTCTCTCCACTCCCCGCCCCTCTCTGTCTCTCTCACACACACACACACACACACACACACAAACACAGTAGTGCAAGTCAGAGATTTAGCGCTAATTTGCAGTCCCGTGTCGTAAACGGTTTGCCCCAGAGTCCGCACGGATGCCAGCGTGGCACGAGGCGCCAGGTGTAAGCGGGGTCAGGGGTCAGCCCCAACACAGCTCTTAAGAGGCTTGTCCGCATCACACCTTATTACGGGCATCAAGCCTTGTTTCAGAGGTGCTAGAAATCCCCATCTCTCTCACACACACACAAAACACACACACACACACACACAACACACACACAAACATAGGCAACCATGAAAGGAGGTACACAACTCAACAATCTATTAATTATTCAGGGGCGCCACAAATATGTCAGGCACATTATGCTTCAAACCCAGAGGCTTCAGAGAGAGAGAGAGCGGTCGATAATGTGAAGCTGGATTATGGGAGACAGAGAGCAATAAAGAAGTGAACGGAGATAAAACTAACTCGGTGTGTGTCAGAAAGAGATAGAATAAGATATCATAGGGAGGAAAACAGAGCAAGAATGAGAGTGAGTTACAGAATGCAATCTGCAACAAAAAAAAGAGAGAGAGAGAGGGAGGGAGAGGGAGAGAGAGAGAGGGAGAGAGAGATGGGACAGATAGGGAAAGAGTGAAATGCTATTTCTTTCACACATGGTCCTGTCTATCAGCTGCAGTTGAGCTGCCGTCATACAGTAGCCTGATTGCTGGCGCAGGTCCAGCCCCATTCCCACTCCCACTCATATTCCCACTCATATTCCCACTCATATATTCCCACTCATATTCCCACTCCCACTCATATTCCCACTCATATTCCCACTCATATTCCCACTCATATTCCCACTCCCGTTCCCCTCCCGGGCCGAGCTGCGGGCGCTGTGTGCCGAGTGCCAAGGTCATCCCATCTCTATTGATTCCCTCTCTGCGTCACTACGCCCCATTCAGCACGACTCCAATTTAATAATCCCATTCAGGGCGAGATTGCCGTGCAGGTCCATATATAGGCGGCCCATCTCCCTCACCACAACTCCCTCTCTGATAGGCTACAGCACGCTCCGTCATTAGCATATCTGCACCAACTCCCTCTCTGATAGGCTACAGCACGCTCCTTCATTAGCATATCTGCACCAACTCCCTCTCTGATAGGCTACAGCACGCTCCTTCATTAGCATATCTGCACCAACTCCCTCTCTGATAGGCTACTGCACGCTCCGTCATTAGCATATCTGCACCAACTCCCTCTCTGATAGGCTACTGCACGCTCCGTCATTAGCATATCTGCACCAACTCCCTCTCTGATAGGCTACAGCACGCTCCGTCATTAGCATATCTGCACCAACAACTTCAGTGCGCACTTCCACTTTTACTCTGTGTGACTCTGGAGGCCATTTTGAGGCCTCCACCAGTGTGCTGGAGGGGTAGCGGAGCTCCAATAGGTGGGTGTAGCGGCTCTCTCTCCCCTGACTACCCCGCTGGTGCTGGTGCTTGAGGGGTAGCAGAGCTCCAATAGGGGGGTGTAGCGGGGCTCTCTCTCCCCTGACTACCCCGCTGGTGCCCCGCTGGTGCCCCGTGTTCACGGCTGGCTTGCCCCATTGTGCCCCTGGGCTGGCCGCGGTCTCCATGGCTATAGCCCAGTTGGGTCCGGCACCACACAAACACCCCAGAGAGAACTGGACCGGGCCCTCTAGAGGGGCACCTCTCTCGTTTCTGGACAACGCACCAAATAATGAGGACGACCCCTGACCCCCCCCCCCCCCCCCCCACTGGCTCCCTAAACAAGAGCTCCCCTCCCCTCTCCTCTCCTCTCCTCCCCTCCCCTCCCCTCTCCTCTCCCTCCTCTCCTCTTCTCCTCCCATCTCCTCTCCTCCTCTCCTCTCCTCTCCTCTCCTCTCCCCTCCATGGGCCGTTAAAGGCAGCGGTGCCAAGAGGGTTAGTCTGAGGGCTGAGCCCCAGCACAGAGAGGACACAGCTCAGGCTGCAGCTCTCATGGCTCTTATTTACAGTTCAGAGGCCAGATTAGCCATTAGGATTGAGGCCAGGGCCAAGATAGAGCTGGATTCTGAGCCACGCTTTCCAACGTCTATGATTTACGAGGCTGGAAACAACGTGAAGCATACTGGTTGGAACTGGACCCAAACACTTACACATGCTCTTGGATAACACACAGCCAAGCGGTTATTTGGCTCCACAAGTGTGTCCAATGCTATGCTGAAAATGCTTTGGGGTTGACAGTGATTCACTTCACACTTGCATCTCTCTATCAGTATGTTCAGAGTATTTCAGAGGGAGCAGTGCGTACGGCTTCACTCAGAGAATGAATACTTTACTGTATGTGTCGGCTCAGAGAGGGAGGGAGAGGGGAGTCATTCCCAAAGAAACGCCACTGAATGCACCTCATCAAAGCGCTCCGACAATAGAGCGGAATATATTAGGGACTGAGACGGACCCCCTGTTAGGACCAGGGCTAGTGAAGGACCCCTGGAGTGGGCTCCATTAATGATTCCCCTTCTCTCTCCCCTTCACTCTCCCTCTTCTCTCTCCCTGTTGCCTTGTCTCATGGTTCCCCTTCTCTCTCCCTCTTCTCTCTCCCCTTCTCTCTCCCTGTTGCCTTGTCTCATGGTTCCCCTTCTCTCTCCCCTTCACTCTCCCTCTTCTCTCTCCCTGTTGCGCTGTCTCAGGCCTGATTTGATGATGTGAGGAAGAGAGAGGCGGCACGGAGGAATAAAAATGCTGTTTAGAGTTTTCATGAAGAAGAGCGCTGGGTGCAGGGAGATGCAGTATACATTAGATATTTTAGGCATTCTCTCACTGATCCCCTCACTAACATCTTAATCAAACGAGAGCACTGTGAATAATGGAGGCTCTGGAGATAGATATGGGCTAGATTTGAGACAGATTACAATATTCATTGTGTGAAGTTAAAAAAACGCATCACGCAACTGAATGTAACGGGAGAGGAGTGGTTTTCTCCTGATTTGGTAAAGGAGCTTGACTAGCATGACCTTCTACTGTAAAATCACCATTACATCCCCAGAGCCCGTGTACAGTACACATCTTTACAGAAGACATGCATTAAAAATTCAGCTATCTAAATTATGTAAAAGCACAAGCTCAGGCTTACATATTGAACACGTATGAAAGCTCAAGCATACATATCACACACAAGCAAACGTATCACACACATATGAAAGCTCAAGCAAATATATCGTACGCATATCAAAGCAAATGTAAACATATCGTACGTGTATGAAAGCTCAGACAAACATATCGTACACGTATGAAAGCAAATGTAAACATATCGTACGCGTATGAAAGCTCAGACAAACATATCGTACATGCATGAAAAGCAAGTGCAAAGGCCAGCAGAGCCTCATACAACATGCTACTCATCACCCCCGGACTCACGGAGGGGTCACACAACTCCAGAGGACGAGTCCCTCGCCGTGTCCATTGCCACCTGCTCTCCCAGTCTTATCAGACAACCGCCAGTCCCCTGGACCATCACAATGGAGCCATTCTGTCCCAATGTCATCCATCAAAGGCAGGTGGAGTGCAACACTGCCCCCACCCCCACCCCCACCCCCACCCCTATCTGGCTGATCTCTTAGGAGCCTCTCTGTCTGAGATGTGACTGAGTCCCTTATCCAGCACCAGAGGCCAGAGTTGAGGGTCCCACTGGACCCCCCTGGACCTGGTGGTGGGGGTTGAGTAATGACGCTGCTAACAGCACCAGCGGGGTGAGCCATTCATCAAACAAATGATGAATATGGTGAAAGGGATCCAAAAAACGGCCGCAGCAGGTAGACGTGGGGGGCTAACGCTAAATATGCTAAATATGCTAAATATGCTAAATATGCCAAATATGCTATAAGCTTCCATAAATACCAGAGCATGTGCTCGAGAATGAACGAATGACAAACAGCGGCTCCATGGTAGCTGAGCAGAGAAGCCAAGAATAAACTAAGCAGTCGGCGCCATCGCTCTTTTTTTGGGACAAGTCCCAACGGTCAAAAACAATTAACTATGGACAAATATTCAGACTGATCTGTGGCCCTACTGCCTTAAGG